>NC_056734.1:731075480-731080480 GCF_019279795.1 Protopterus annectens | reverse complement strand
AACAATATTATCAATACATCATCTTGAGATGGGATTCAATTTATTGTCTGGCTTAAATGAGGCACTGAATATCAAGTGTGTGCTTAACTTGAAAACAGCCACAAAATAGCAGCTTTTATCATTTAGTTTGTTATAAACAGTAATAAGTAAGAACAGCATTTTTAGTGTGTCAACAGAAATTTTCAGTTGTTTGATTAATATTAATGAGTGAGTATGTTACAAAGAAGTAATTTTAGTGGTTGATCATCGCATGATCTATTATTAGTACATAAGAGAATTTATTTATTTATTTTTATTTATTTTCCATTTGTTTACTGGGTTAGTCCAACTGGACACAAGATGACTGTTTTCAGTGGAGGCCCAGGGAGAAAAGCTCCAATTACATAGTATCCTAAGGCAAAGAGAAAAAAAATAATAAAAATAATGCAACAATTATATAAACATAGCTATTTTGTACAAAGAGTATAGAACATATAAAAGGAGTAAAAATCAGAGTTTTACAATTGATGCAGCATAGAGTGGTTAGAATATTGAGAAACAAGCAAACAAGATATTATACAGCAAATATAGAATTGCTTGAACATAAATTCAAAAAGATGTTTCCATAGACAAACAGGGTCATAAGAGAAAGTTTTGTTGATTTTTTTGTTGATTTTTTTTTGTGTATGGTTGTAATGCCTGTACAGTGCTTCAAACTGCAGCAAAAAGTATATGTATGAGCAGTGCAAAGTGAGTAATGAGCAAATGTTCAAAAAGTGTGAAATACAGAGACACCTAAGAAGTACTGACAATAAGCTGAGTCATAGCAGTAAAACTTTGCAGTGGTCAGAAGCGATACTAAAACAAACCAAAGCTCAGGTGAAAATATAACGACTCAGGTCAGCTGTCTAGTAAGGCAGAATACCATGAAGCTGAATATTGATATTTACTCTGTAGTGCATGCCTCAAGATGCACGTTAGTGGTACTGAGACATATAATTGAACAGAACCTCAAATGCATGGAATAATTAAATGTCATTACCAAACAACCTTAATCAACAGATCAGGTTAACAGGATGATAGTAGTTGTGAAAATGAATAAGATTCATATATGTATTGACCTCCAACACTTTAAAAAAAGCCATTAAGAAGGGACACTGTCCTCTGAAGAGTGTTAACAAAGTTGTACTTTCATGTTGAATGCCACTCACAGCTTTTGGCAAGTGAATTTGATTGAAGAAAGTTCTCAGCTGTGCAAGTTTATTTTATTTGGGAATTTGGTAACTGGGTAGGTCTGTTTTCAGCCATGACCTGAGTTCACATAGGAACAATATTTTTTAAAAGTTTGTCACAGAGAGTACAATTCTTACAGTAAATGAAGTACATAAATTACATATTTACATTAACACACATGACAAAAGAACACTAATTTGTGTTACATAAGGTTATACGGAGGATAATAAGCACCAGAATTGCCAAGAGGAATCAACAACATTATTGTCTCATGATACAGCAAATGCTCAAAAGTGAAAATACAGAAGAACATGATATTTTTAGGTCTAATCTAAACAGATTAAAAAAAATACAGGGAGATGCAACCCTCTGCTCCCCCGATACCAGCTAATAATTGTATATCCCAACTAGAAGACTGCACAACAGCAGGATAAGTGCAAAATCCTAAACTTTGCTGTACCACGATCTTGCATGCAAAGCAGTCAGCAGGCTGAAAAACAAGTCTGTAAGACCGTTCGCTCTTTTGAGTGTTCTGTCTTATAAACTGCAATCTAATTTCACATACATGCAAATATTAATAGAAGTAAGTGAAATTTTCTATTTAGTTATCATGGCTTCATTAGCTGGGAATGACTTATTACATCAAGTAACTGAAAAATATTTGCTTTTGAGAAGTTCCTAAACACAAGAGCTATTTAGTGATGGTCACCACCCAAGGATAATTATTCTGAAAGTCTGTATGCTGTGGTCCATTATTGTTTTTGACTTCTTTACTGGTAACTAATATCTGTTTTTTTCAACAGGCACAGTGGTGAGCTCTGCTAAAAGGGCAGATCTCCAAATGTTGTTTTCAGCTATTTGTACTTTTTGTTAATTGGTGTTACAATTAACACTTCATTTTGACAATATCAGCTTCTAGAGATGCCATTTGGGTTCTGGTTAGCTCCAGTAGTCTTTCATAAAAATATTAGAAATACTGTTATAGATGCTTGAACATGGCAATGAATATCATATATATCATATTTTATTAATTTGAAGCTGAATATGGATTCCTTAAATGAATTTGCAATTAATGATTTCCTAATGCACAATTATCTTCTACAGTGTAATAAATGCTATGAATTTGGTGATCTGTGTTCCTCGTGTCAAAAGTAGGATGATTTGCTTACCATTGTTAGAAGCAAATCTCGACTTAATGTTGATGATTGCACTTGTGCAATTGGCATGGCTTGGAGAACTGTTGTATCATATATTAATGACTGGACTGATGAACTAAATAATGTTAGGCATAGAACAAATAGAACAGATTTAAGAAATGATGCATCTATTGTCTGCTAAGATCATTCAACCCCTATGAAACAAGACAATGTCCCTGAAAACTTTGGAATCCTGGATGCAAGCATTTGGCAATCTAAGGATCCAGTTTGTTAAGGAGACAAAAAAGAAAGAAAGGAAGAAGTTCTCAACAAATAACAAGGAAGAAAAAGAAACTGATTATTGACTGTAAAGGAAAGAGAATATGTGGTAAAAAGGACCCTGCTTTGTTATGTAACACACAAGTTATAGATAATGATGATATTTTTATAGCAGAAAACCTCCAGTATACAGAAAAAGGCATCATTTTTCCAACAGAGAAGGTAGAAAAAAAGAGGCAAGGGACAGGTGAAAAGGAAGAAATCAAAATTGAATGTGGAAGGATGAAAGAGCATTACTGTAAG
Organism: Protopterus annectens; assembly: GCF_019279795.1. NCBI lineage: Eukaryota > Metazoa > Chordata > Ceratodontiformes > Protopteridae > Protopterus > Protopterus annectens. The sequence continues at coordinate 731,077,550 of NC_056734.1, read as the reverse complement.
AAAAAAGAAGAGAAAAACAGATGTTGACTACATGGCTCAAGCTGTGGATTTACAATACCAGCTGGATGAGAATTTAATACACAATGAAAACAGTGGGATTAATAAGACTAATAATGATGAAGATCTAGCCTTTGTAATAATAGAGCAGATATTATTGTATTAGATGATGAAGATTCTTCAGAGCTGGCCAGCAAAGATATTATTGCAATTGGGGATTCAGTTATTAGAGGAACTGACACATATATTTGCAGAGATGCTAATGAACATCGAGTAGTGTTATGCTTGCCAGGAGCAAAAATAGAAGATGTGAGACAAGCCTTGGTATGCCTTAATGTAATGAAGTACAAATCTGTTTTTATTCATGTTGGTACAAATAATGTAACCCGCAAGGATTCTTTGACTGTTAGTCAGGAACTGACAGCCCTCTTACATAGTATAGCTTGTAATGGTGGTAGGACATATTTTTCGCAACTCACTTCTAGAAAGGATAGTCAGGTCACTGTGAATAAAAAGATTTTTGGGTAAATACCTACATGAAAAAAATGTCCTGTTTTAAAAAATGCAAATGTGTAGAGCATCCAAGCCTTCTTTTGGGCACACGTGTTCAGACAGGATGGTGTACATTTGTCAAAATCAGGGAAGAGAATTTTTAAAGCTGATATTTTGCAGTATTTGACAAACTCTAGGCAGGATTTTTGTCAGGTCAAAAATGTAACAATTCACAGATAAGAAAAATGTGATGCATCTCTGGTGGCTGTTAATGCTAGGAGCATAAATAATAAAGTTTTTTATTAGAAAATTTGCTATGGTCCCAAAAAGATTGATGTTATTGCTTGAGAAACAGGGTTAAAGAACAATGACTGGAAACCAGTTCTGTCAGGATATAAATGTTTTTACTGTAACAGACATTCTAACAAAAAATCAGGTGGAGGTGTTATGATAGGGATTAAGGATAGCTATGAGACCTGTGATTATTACATGTTCAGTGATAACACCAAAACACCAATACTATAGACTGTGTAACTGTGACAATAAAGACAACCCTGGAACATATAACAATTGTTGGAGTGTGTAGCCCACCAAAGTCAAGTGCAGATGACCTAGAGGAATTCATACATTTCTTACATGAAACACAGGAGGGAAGAATAATATTAGCTGGGGACTTCAATTTACCAGAAACAGACTGGAATAGTATTGATTCAACATTATTAAGGAAATTATTCATAGCGTATGTTCAGGAACAACAATTGCTTCAGATTGTAATAAAAAAAAAGCTACCAGGGGACGGAATATACTAGACATTGTTTGTGTTCCCAAAGAAATTACTGTAACTTCAAGTAGTAAAGTTTTACTACCATTGATGTGCAGTGATCATGGGGTTATAAAGGTTAATTTGTTGCTAGATAATTCTGCCAAACTGAAATATAAACCAATGCACAGAAGTTTAATTACAGATTATATGGAAGCAAAACAGTTACTATGTAAAACTAACTGGAGTGAGGTGTTTAGTGGAAAAACTGCAGATGGAATGTGAAAAGTTTTGAAAGAGAAACTAAGTGCAAAAATAAAAAAAATGTTTAAGATCAGGATCTAGGCATTCAACATCAGGGGGATATATTTCCATAAGAACAAGATATCTGATTAAGGTGAGAGACAAAAAATATAAGAAATGTAAGAGAGGTCAAACTACAACTTTGAAAACTGAAATAAACAAGCTGGACAAACAGATTGGGCATAGTGTGAGACAAGTTCAAGAAAAATTTGAAGAAAATGTATATGAAGATATTGAGCGTAATAGGAAACCTTTTTATAGATGCATAAGATGTGGAAGGAGTAAAGACACAAATTGATAAGGTATGTGCAGATTCTAAAATGTATTTTCAGACACAACAGATTATAAATATGTTTACAAAGTCTTATTGCAAAACAGTTTGACTCCAGAAAAGGGGTGATAAGTTGTTCGAGTGACATCCAGGTAACTCCAGATACTAGAATCAGATTAGATTATATTGAAAAAGAACTGTGGAAACTGGATCCAAACAAAGCACAGGGAGTAGACAGCATTAGTAA
>NC_056734.1:730995480-731070480 GCF_019279795.1 Protopterus annectens | reverse complement strand
CACACTTAGCCTTACCTCAGTTAGGAAAAAAAAGGGTCAAGATTAACCTCGGTTCCTGGTTAAAATCTGAAACTAGACACATAATAAGGTAAACAGATAAAGCCCAGAATATGGCGTCAAGCAAAAGCCAGTACTCTTACCAGTCTTATAGGCAACACGTTATAACTGACAAAAGACACTACTACAGCTCCCTCCTAGACCAACAATGCACTAATCCTAAGTCATTTTGGACATCCATTAATAAACTTCTTAAATCAGGCAAAACATCTCAACCATAGGGTCTATATCATATATTCGAAATTCCAAAATGTTGAACACCATATGTTCAAACTTGGAATTTTGAATATTGAAAACATCGAACGCTCAGAATAGTGAATTTTTTCCCAGGGAAAAATTTGCTGTTCCGAGAAACATACACAACACAAGCACACCAAAATAAATAAACCACACACATACAGTTAACAAAACTCAACCCCACACTAAACCACACATACATTACTAACTATCCACTTACCTTAACCCGCACCCTAACCCTAAGGTCCGTAACTATCGCACACATACCCTGCGAATCTATACACAAACAAACTAATTAATATACACACATATAGTTAACAAAACACAATCCTACACTAAACCATACATACATTACTAACTATCCACTTACCTTAACCCGCACCCTAACCCTAAGGTCCGTAACTCTCGCACCACAGTGAAGGAAATAGCGAAGCCATGGAACAGCCCACCGAAATCTTACCCTAGGTAAGATTTCGATGTTCTGGGGCTTTGCTATTTTCACTATTCGATATTTAGGGTTCGATGTTTTCACATTTGGCATTTTCCCTCTTCGGAATTTTGATATAGACCCTCAACCATATTCTTTCCCCTACTTGTTAAACATGGCTATAGCCTGTTGATTCAAATTCCACTTAATAAACTCTGTCACTCTGCTTGCACATCACCAGCGACCTCATCTATTTACTCCATCTGAATTAACAAATCCTCTGCTCTGTCCTTTTCCCTACAGTTATGACTAAAACAATTGAAAAGCTCCTTGCCAAACATAAGCACTCCACTTTAGCACTGGGCAACTTTCCAACTTGATATCTATCTTGTAGCCAAACCACTCCCCTATCCCATATGTATACCCATCAAGCATTTGACAGCTGAATCTACAGTTACCATACTATAGAAACAATCTTTAATTGTTACAATTTGCAAAGGTGGGACTCGATTGATATGTCTGATTTTCAGCCCATTGCCCTCCTCTCCTCCCTTTTGAATATTTACAACCAGTTCCTCCAGCTTTTCCTTTCCAATAAAATTATCTCACCCATTCAAAAATGGATTCCATCCTCACTATAGTATAACTACACCCTTGTTATCATTTTCTAGCACTATTTAGCAAGATAGAAATGATAACAAAATTATCTGTTCCATTTTTCGAGATCTCTCAAAGGCATTCGGTACTGTATCTCTTTTCTAGATTTCTCCTCTTCAGCTTAAAACTGGTTTTCTAGTTACCTCTCTGCACTCAGACGGTCTAGTAGTGCATTTCTGACACCAGCCTCCTACATTTATCTACCAGAGTCCCACAAAGCCCCATTCTTGGGCCTCTTGTATTCAACCGATTTATAAATAATCTCATTGATGTCTCGTCTCATGTCACTGTCATCCAGTATGCCAACAATGCCACTTTAATCTGTTCTGCCTACTCTCCATCTGACTAATGAACTTCTTTCTCCTCCATGAAGAGGTGGCTATTTCATGCTTAGTTGCTCCCAAATCCAAACTAAACAAAGCTCATGCTTTTCAACCTCGAGTCTTACGCCAGTTTCAAGTTTAGTTTCACTGTCCTCACTGCCCATAATATTCAACTTGCAGTTGCTTCCCAAAGCAAACTCCTAGGCACTACAACATTTGAGCGACTAAAAGTTGGCGTTTATATTCGAAGCATATAAAACTTATAAAAAATCGGGTCTTCTATGCAGAACCTCAAACTTACTATCGCCACATTCTGATATAAACACAGCTTCTTCCTACCTACTATCTTTCCTGCTGTATACTTGTATTTTACAAACCAGACTAAAAATTAGAACAATGTTACAATAAGATTGCTAAATTTGCTACAAAGATGCCCAATTCCACTCACCATTGCTTAACATAGAGAAAACTAAATTGACTTGACTTTCCAAACATAGTATGTCTGTCTGTCTGTCACAGATAGATCTTGCCAAATATTAACTACACTCACCTGATAAATGTCCACCCCTTAATCCCTTACTACATTGGTGCTTCCCCTATAGGCTCATAGGTTTATAGGTTGGTATTAGGCTATCGGCCCTAGGGCCTATGCAAGCTTAGCCATAACAATTTCCTGGATATATTTCTTCCCACAATATTTACTTCTCTAGACTCCTGTCTAGCAGGGCGACTGACATGATCCCCGGGGTGAATTTCTTATCTCCCATCCAGTCAAGGAGGCACTCTGCATGACATGTATGGGCAGTCTATTCCAGAGTATGGGGAGTCTCTGGGTCAGAAACCTATCCCTCCAGCTTGTTTTGTTCATTGTGATGACAAGGTTTAGATTCCTGGAGCATGTGGCTCTGAGGGATTGGGATTTCTTTATGTGGAGCATGTCCAACAGCTCAGGGTTTGACATGGCCTTGTATGTTAAGCAGAGATCGCCTCTGAGTAGACGATATGCCACAGAGTATAGCTGGAGTTTTTATAGACGGTCAGCATATGGCATCTGCTTTAGGCCTGTGATTCTTTTAGTGAGGTATTTCTGTGGCCTTTCCAGCTGTTGCAGATGTCTTGTGAGGTACATACCAAACGGGGCATTATACTCTATAATGGGTCTAATGAGGGATGAGTACAGTGGGACAATGACCTCCTTTTTTTCTGGATGAAAAGCCCTTAGTGATGAGGTGTGCCACATAGAAGCACTGACTGTTGTGGCGATGTGGTTATCAAAAGTGAGACCACTGTCCACCTGTGTCCCTAAGTCTCTCATCAAACTTTCGATGTTTAGTGTCCTGCCACCTATGTGGTAATTCATGGGTACATGTTTTTTTCCAAAGGGGATAACTATACATTTCTTGGCATTAAGCTTGAGCCCATGGCTCTGGCTCCAGGCATCTGTTTCTGTAAGGCCCTTTTGTAGAATATCCACATCATTTTGGGATTCAATAACGGCTCCCAGTTTGCAGTCATCTGCGAACTTTGTTATCCAGAGTCCGTTAGGGTTGGCCTGTACTTCAGAGAAGTAGATGACAAACAAGTGTGGTCCCAGGACTGAACCTTGAGGTACTCCACTTGTCACTTGTCTGGAGCTGGATTTGGAGTCGGCTACTTTTACAGTCTGGGTTCTGTCAGTAAGCCAGTTGGCAACCCATCGAGTGACGTAGGGATTTATGCCCAGCTTAATAAGTTTATCTATGATTTCAGAGTGGGGAATGGTGTTGAAGGCCTTGGCGAGGTCCAGATAGGCTGTGTGGACTGCCTTACCCTCGTCCACAGCTCTGGAGACTGATTTGAAGAAGTCAGTCAGATTCAGGAGACAAGATCAGCCCTTCACAAACCCAAACTGGGTGGGGTCCAGTGTTTGAAAGTTGCCAATGTCTTTGTTTATAAGTTCCATGATAATGCTTTCCATGCCCTTGCAGATCAGGCTTGTCAGACTGATGGGACTGTAGTTCCCAGGATCCAAGGTGTATCCTCCCTTGTGGAGAGGGATAACTGTAGCTGTGAGCCACTCACTGGGCATGAAGCCTTAGGTGAGGCTATGATTAAACATGACACTTAGGTGAGGTGCCAGTTCATTTTGTAGTTCATGTAGTACACAGCCTGGGATGTCATCTGGTCCCATGGATGCTGCATTCTTAGCTTTGGAGCATGCAGTTTCTACCTGTGTGACACTGATTAACAGAATTTGGCAATCATTTGGTATTGAGATGGGCCCTTTAGGGGGTGAGAGGGGGGTGAAGTTGGCACTAAATCGATCTGCCAGGATATTGGCAATATCCTTGGAATCAGTATATTTAATGCCATTCTGTTGTAGCTCAGAGCAGATCTGAGCATTGCCATTTAGATTCTTGACATAACTATAGAATGCCTTGTGCTTGTCTTTGGAATCTTTGGCAATTTTATTTTTGTAACTAGCTTTTGTGGATTTTATGAGGGATCTCAGCTTCTTACTGAGGCTGGCGAGGGAGTTTTTTGCATCCTGGAATTTTCCTCTTTTCTGCAACAGTTTCTTCCTTCTGTTGTATAGTTTGTTTATAGCAGGGGACCACCAGATTGGCTTCCTTTTTTTGGAGAAGAGCATCTTGGTTCTATTTGGGATGGCACGATTCATGCACGAGTGGATGTGCTCGTACAGTGCCTTAGTGTAGGATTCTGCAGTCGAACTTCCAGATGCCATCTGCATGGGTGTTGTGAAGTTTGTCACTTCTGACTTCAGTTGCATGAAGTTGGCTTTGGAGAAGTTTTTTTAAGGAGGTTTCCTTACTGGGGGGGTGGGAGTGGGATGTGGATGTCAATGGTGATTTGCTTATGGTCAGACCTGACCAATGAAGGGGCGGCCACTGGTGTGGAGCATCTATCTCCATGTTGGTAATGACCAGGTCTAGGATACTGGAGCCCCTGGTGGGACAATGGATTAGTTTATGAACTCCAAGAACCGTTGGGAAAAGGAGCTGGAACCCGAGTAGTTTTCCCAATTAATGGCAGGGTAGTTGAAATCACCCAGTATTAGGATGTTTGGTTGTATCTTAATATTTTCCAGTATGTTTAGAAAGGTGTAGTGAGAATCTTGGGGCATTGTGGGGGATCTGTAGCAAGCTACAATTTGGATTGCAGTCTTACCTAGTGTTAGTTGCACCTGGAGAATTTCAGATGCATTGTGTTGGGCAACTAGCCTGGAGGTGTGAATATCCTTGGTGAATATGGATACTCCTCCACCTTTAGTGTTTTGGTCTTGGTTTTGTGGCCGAAAAGTGCAGTGAGAATTGTAGACTGGTATTGCAGGGGTGCTCTCTGGAGCCTTGAACCAGGTCTCAGTTACTGCACGGATATCGATGTTCTCCATTTTAGGAGTGCCTCGAGAGAGTGCATTTTGAGGTTTAGACTTCTAGCATTGAGTAGCATTACCTTCAGATTTTGCATGCTTGTATCTGTTATGGTGGTGGTTTTATCCTTTGAACCTTGCCTAAAAAAGGCACTATAGGGGTGGCAAGAGCTTTAGCCAGTAACCTGAATCCCAGGGGTGACAGGTGCAGACCATCTCTGGCAAAGCATCATGGTTTGTCGATCATGTCTTCCCAGGCAGACAAATACTGGATCCCCTTTGAATGACACCAGAAGCTTAGCCAATTGTGGAAGTCAATCATTTTGTCCTTATACTGTGGTATCATTCTGGGCAAAGGCAGGATGCTACTCAGGGCTAGGGTCATACCTGCCTGGGTTACATGATCCAAGAGCTCTTCCATGTCTCTTTTCATGTAGTCCAGGGAGGTACGTCTCAAGTCATTCACTCCGGCATGGACAATGACAGAGTCGTATTTGTACTTGTTGTGGAGTGACTTGAGTGCATGTGTTATGTGGTGGATCCTGGCACCCGACAGGCAGCTGACTGTAATTTACTCCTTGTTCAGCCTGGTGAGTGGGACATCAGTGTGCCTGACTATAGAGTCACCTATGACTAAAGTGTTGGGTACATTGTCTTGCCTTAGGGGCTGTTGTTGGGTGGCACACTGGTGTTGTGAGCTATGTGTCACTTTGGTTGTGACTGGTGTTTGTTTGTATTTTGGCTTCGGAGGTCCTTGTTGCTTGGGCAGGTTAATGTTAAGGGCCTCTGCATATGTGGGTTTAGTGTTGCTATGTGTGGGTGTTGATGGTGTGGGTTTTGAAGGGCTATGAGTTGCTTGAGGTGTTCTCCTCTTGACTGTCTAGCACAATCTTGCCGGAGAGAGCTTTGCTTCCAGTTTGGCTATGTAAGTGCATCTCTCGCAGGTTGTAGTGTTGGGTGGTAGGAGGAGAGCATTGTCTGTGTACATGAGGCAGTTGCTGCGCTGCCCCAGTATGCCCAGATTCACCAGGAGTACAGGAGAAATCACTGGAAGCTGACCCTTGGACATGCCTGTTTAGGTGCTTTCTTGTAAAGTTTAAGAGCTGTTTTCCCTTACCTTTGCAAGGTACTTTGCAATTATAGGCTGTTTAGTGCTTATGATTAATTTCTCCTTATTGACAAGGAGAGTTGAGTGCTTGAATCAGTTTCAGGCTTCCTAGTGCTTTCCAGCAGGTTCTAGAGCAAGTGCTAGTCACAGGGGTTCAGATTTTAGTGCTACTACTGAGAAACCAGCTAGTTCTAAAGGAAAATTTGAAAAGCAGACTTTCTGGCACCTGGAATAGTTTAACTGTAGCCTCGCAGTGCTGCACGATGTGAAATATGTGCAAACACACGCGTTTTTAAGCCAGAAAGTTGAAAAGGATAGAAATCAGCCCAAAAAGGCTAATAAAATTACAATTTCAGAGCTGGAAACCACTCCTCTAGTGTTAGATAGGCAGTACAATGCTCAACAGTCCCATTGGTAAGCAGTAGGACTTCCCTCCTCCACAGCAAGGTCTGGATAGCTCTGAACACAGAAAATAAAGTCCTGAGACAAGCAAGGCCTGGGATATGGACTGGCTAGAAAAGGTGGGAAACGAGCAAACAAGATAGTATTTTTTTTATTGAAACAGGCCAAAGAATGCAATAATACAGTAAATAAACAGAGAAAAGGCTAACACACTTGAGTATGTAGTCCTAAACAGTAAATGCAGTTAAAACTCTACAAAATTAGCAATTCAAAACTTTTTAAATGAAGCAAGGCAAGTGCACAACTGAAAAACGATTTAAGAGGTAGTAACACAGCAGAATAAGTAGCTAGTCTACATATACAGAGAAGTCTATATATACAGAAAAGCAGCTAAAACACACAAACACTTCAGATGCAGTGCAACCTAGAGCATTTGAGTTGTAGCAATATTAAGGCAATTACAGTTATAATAAATGCTCTAAAATATACTCTATATTTCCAAAATGTTTGAGAGGCACAGTCAGAATACAAGGAGATTCAGGCAAAATTTTTTTTTTTTTTTACAAAAACACAAAAGAACCAGCCTCCACTAGCCAGCAGCCAATTAACACAATCTAGCCATGGTAAAGAAAGGCTTCAGCTAATTCAAGATGGCCTGTTCATGTGCTTTGAACAATCACTGTATAAACAAACAAGCCCAGAGCCAGCAATTCTGAACTAGGACAATACAAAAGCATTAGACTACAGACAGTAAGCACTACAGAAAGCCACAAAATGAAAGTTTGTAAATAGATGAAGGAGCAATGAGACTCTACAGAATGCTTTTTTTAACTGCAAACAAATCAGTTACCCATGCAGATTAGTTAATAGCAATAAAAATACACTCAAAAACTATGCAGCAGGCAATAAAAAGTGCTATATATAAATTGCTAGAAACAATAATCAGTATAAATAATCGAAAAAAACAGGATACTTATATATCTCAGCTAAGAGTTGTAGTCAACACCTCTCCTCCACTCTGCTCACTGTGTATAGACCTTTTCACTCTTCAGACACTAACCTACTTCTAGTCAAAACAAATCTTACAGTACATATGGTGGCTCCCTGTACTGCACATACTTATCTAAAATGTGGAATTCCCTCTCTTCTGCAATAAAACGAATTTCATCCTTCAGCACTTTCAAAAGCAATCTAAAGGTTTACCTACATAAATCTTGGATCTGTTCTTGCTTCAGCTCACCTGGCTAAGTCTTACTCTTCCACACCTCCCCTGTTTCCCTACTTTATTTTACTCTATTACTCCTTAGACTTCCTCTTGACAGCCTGTCTATCCTATTCTCCTCTTTACTCAAGACTTGACTTACATTTTTCTCAACATACATTGTTTATCTTAGGGCTTTTTCCTTCCTTTTAATTGTCCTTCTGTCTTACTAGCAATTTCTTCTTTACGTCAATCTACGCTTTCTGCTCCTTCCACTTCCTTTTATCTCTTTTCCTCTCACACTTGAGCTGTCTTTTCAATCTTCCTTTGCATCTGACATTTATTTTACCTCCACTTCTAAAGCTGTTTACTTTATTTGAAAATGTGAAATATTTTCCACACTTCTTTAAATTATATGTTTGCCTGTAAATATTATTCTATTTGTAGTTTAAATGTTATCATATAAAACAAAAAGTTGTATTCTTTTAACTTCTGGAGCTTTGTTCCTCAAGTCTCTACTGAAAAGGGTCTTGCAGGACCCAGACAGACTATCCCAGCTAACAAAGAGAAATAAATAAATACAATTTCATGTGCTAATATGTCTTTATGAATGTCATAGGACAGGGGATGACTATAACATTTGTTCAAACCCCAGGCATGCTGGCAGTTCTTATTAATGCAACAAACAAAAGATGAAAGGCCACTGGGCTGTAATTGTTATAAGAATATGTCTCCAAGATACAAATGTGATTCAGTATTCATAGAAAGCAGATACTGATGCATTTTAACAAACCTTGGTGGTCATCAAGATGAGCGAAAGTACTTATTTTCCCAGCAACAAGATTAGGATGTCAGGAAAGGGGACAGGACATTTTATATACCTGTATACTGAATACAGAAATAGTTGATGTTGTCCTGTCTTGTTTGTGGAAACTATCTGTGAGTCCTAGCTATTTATTTAGGATCGATATTCTTTTAGTAATCTAGCCAGGGAACCCAGACATCAAGAGCTTAGTTTTTGTATGCATCCTATCTATGCTTATTGACTTTTTCATTTTTCTTTTGTGTGCCAACTTAAATATTTTTTCTTATTTTCACTATTTTTTATTATCTATCTAAAGTTCATTTAATTACCTTCAAGCTTTTATGGCTGGTATTCACTTATTATAAGAATATTTAGGCACTATTGTTTATCAGAGAAGAGAGTAACTATTATTTACACAGCTAGGTGGCAAGTTCTATGGCATGCACCTATGAAGCCTTTGACCACGAGAAGAAGTAGTAACTGGTGTTTTTCATATTTGGCTTTAGAGCAACCAGTAACTAGAAGTCTCCAGTTTATTCCACAGTGGTGGCAGCATGACTGATCCATGAAAAATGCTGCAAGGAACTGAAGAATTCTGCCAACCTTCTCTAGCAAGTTTTGTGTGTGTGTGTGTGTGTGTGTGTGTGTGTGTGTGTGTGTGTGTGTGTGTGTGTGTGTGAAAATCAGACTTTATGTGAAAGGCTGTTACCATGGATAAAGTGACATTGAAAGGCATTTGTTCACAGAAAAACAAGGGCCTGAGAGTGTTGGACCAAACCATCAGCTCTATAAGTTTCATGTGTGAAGTCCAATCTGGGTATGGAGGTTAGAAGCTGAGAACTAAGACAGAAGTGCATATTCCCCTTATGCTGTGGGAGCCAGGCTATAATTTGCAAACAAGATATTACAACAGATCAATTTATTGCTATTTCTTCAGCCTTTGAGGATTGTGATACCCCTCTCCCACCATATTTGGTAGCAGTGGTGCCAGTTATCCTTCACAACTCCTATGCAGTTAGTAGAGTTATAATCTGCTCAAATCTTGATGAGACAACAGATTAAGCACAAATTCCAACACCTCATCAATTTTTCTACATCATAACAAATAGATCCAGATCAATGGAAACATGTCCAACACATCCAAAAAGACAACACTGATAAATGTGTATGAATGGAAATAATCCCTCAGCCATGCAATGCTGCAAGTGTACTAACCACAATGGACAAAGAGGGCATCAGGAAAGCATTATTTAATGAGTAACTGAGACTCCATGTTCATAAACATCACAAGGTACCCTTTTTTGACAAAATATATAGTGTTTATATAAAACAACCAACCAGTGACTACAGGGTTGACTCAATGTTTTCCAAGAAGGGATATTCCTCAGACTGTGGATCGTATTCCAGGGACCACAGTCTGATAAACTAATACCATATCTGTTAAGCCAACAGTAACACCAAACTCAATTTCTATCTATAGATAAAGATATTGCAGAGGATTAAGTCAACAAAGACGTATTTGTTGGAAATGTCATAAGGTATTCAGTGACTTGAATTCCAGAATGAAAAATATTATTGTTTCATTGTTTATTTAACACATTTTGCTAATTAGTTTATTTATTTATGAAATTATTTATTTATTAACATTTGTTCACAAGGAAAGCCCAACTTGGCAATGATATTTCTTTTCAGTGGAGGCACAGGGAGAAGTGCTCTAGTAAAGACAACATTAAAACAGTCACATGCATAAGTAATATGTAAGATGAATAAGTTGTTGCTCTTCTTCTTCTTTTGACTTTTCCCAGTTAGGTGTCGCCACAACGGAACTCAGGTCTGCTAATGATTGGCAGTAGATTTTTACGGTGCCGAGGTGCCAGCTCGATGCTCAACCTTCTAAGAAGGTATGCCCATCGCATGTCTTTCGAATGTCACTCAGCTGCGGGGAGGACATGCAGACTCCACACAGAAGGCATTCCAGCCGAGAATTGAACGGGAGAACCTCTTGCTGTGAGGTGACAACGCTACCGCTGCACCACCACGGCTTCTGTAAGATGAATAAGTAATGCAATCAAAATACTATAGTTACTGTATTAAATTAAGGATAATTTACTGGCAAAAACATACAACCAGAATAACCTAATTGCTATAGGTAAAAGACAAAGACAATGCCAATACAAAAATAACAGGCATATGTAAGCATAATCAAAACACTGTAGTTGCTACAGGAAAAATAAAGACAATTATATACTGGCAAAGACATTATAACATACTGCAACAGTAGCAGAACTTTTATAGGATATAGTGAATAAGATGACTGAAGCTGTGGAAAAGAAGGATAAAAGGAAAATACAAGTGACTTAGGCTTGGAAGAAGATTGAAAATGATGGCATGTGGACTGGAAGTTTTAGAAAATGTAACTGAGAAACTGCCAGAAGAGTGTAGGCAACAATAAGTAAATAATATATTATAGGGTGGATTCAATAAACACTGTGTAGATCATGCAAAAAGCCTACACATAGTTTACTTGTTTTTGTGGTGAGCAACACTTATTAGATATTCAAGCCATGCACTGTGTTTAAATGAAAACAAGCATGGTTTCATGGCTGGCAACAGTGTTGCCAGCTATGAAACCATGGAAAGCAACACAGATAGCAAACTTGGTTACGATAGAGCACACTAGCTTAGCGGGATTGCACGGAATGCTGCAATGAATACCAGAGTTTATAATATAGCAATGTATATGGTACAGACATAGTACAGGATGGATAGTGTATACAGTGCAGGGTATTGTAGAATCCCATTTCAGGCATTCAGTACAAAAGTTGTGTAAATGATCTTTAAGGGTACATGGACTGCCATGTAAAATAAACAGTCAGGGGATATGTGTGTGTGTATTCAATAGGGAGGCACAGATGAACTGCTGGAATAAACACAGGGAAAGAGGACAGGTGATGTATAATAATGTACAGCAGATGAGGGCATGTAAATGGAACACAGTTGTAGCAGGAACATTAATCACATATTGACATGGTACAGTATGGACTGCACAGTCAAAATGCATATTATGTGACTGTCAGGCAAGGTCACATAACAATGGATCTTTGTGATATAAGCATCTTGGCAGGAGCAATGGACATGTATCAGGGATGTTATATACAATCGGGGTTGGGCGCTTACTGTGAAGTTGTGCAAACTGATTTGGCTGAATATGACTGTAATGTCAGCAGTGGTCTCAAACAAGTGGGACACAGTTACAGGCTCATGGACATCAAGTAAAAGAAGCATGCACAATCATGGACAATATCAGAATAATACCACCAGTAATCCCATGCCACTGACACAACATATGTGATTCTGAGTGATCATAGATGGTTCTGTACAAACACACTTTTACAACTACTGTGTCATGTCAGCAGTCTATGAAATCAAGCACACCATTGTCCTGACACTGTAATGTCTGCTGGAGGCATTAGGAGGGCCAGTGCTTTACATGTATGTGACATTATGATCAATATAGCCTAGTTGGCTGTTGTGCATGGCACACACACATACATATATATATATATATATATATATATATATATATATATATATATATATGGATTCACTACTGAATCCTAAAATAACACAATCCCGAAGACCTAAATACCGAGACTATAAGCCCAAAACCTCACATTACCGAAATATTTAAACCGCGAAATTCAAAATCGCGAAAGTACTACATACATAAGCAGGGGAGCTTAGATACACCCCCCCCCCACTTTAATATTCTAACTCCGAGATCACACAAACATACACACAAGGCAAACTCACCCACACATTACAGCCCTCACACACACACACACACACACACACACACACACACACACTTGCCAGCTATGAAACCATGGAAAGATAGATGCCTTAGAGAACATTATATAAGATGATGACTAAGTGCTTTTGCTATATACTGATGAAAGCTGCTGAAACGGTCTAGTTTCAGTTTATTAAACTACTTTTGAACCTTGGTGCTGGCCTTTTTCTGATTTTGGGTCTAAAATTTGACTTCCTATACACTACATTGATTCTGTGCTGGCTGTTGTTGGGAGTTCTACCATTCAGGTAGTCATCTTTGTGGATTGCTTAGGATTTCATCCTGGACATCGTTATTTGGATGCATGGCATCTACACTTTTTAAAGGATTGACTTTTGGTCATCCTTTGGTTTTGGATTATCATGTTTATCTAAGCTAACAAGTGAGTATATTGGATGCATTAATGCTGGAGTTTATCGTTTGACGTCAAGTGTTTTCCACCATCTTCGATTGGGTTGTTTCAAGATGGTTTATATTTCATATATTTTTTTGGACATTGGAACAACTTAAGGGTCCTAATACATTTCAAACTTCATCTTTCCAGGTACTGTTCTTGACATCTATTTGGATTAATTTCATTTAATTGTTTTACCATAATGAAGAAATTTTCTGTGACAATCATTTAACTGTCTGGATGGTGTTGAGTCGTTTTTCTTGAACACTGGACTTTAGAGAACTGTTGTAGCACAATATAACAGTGCCATTTCAGGACTTTTCATGTATGTGTTCTTAGTTTATACGTGTATATTTTATTTGTTTTTCTTGATTTCTGAGTACTGTTAAATGCTATTTCAAGGACATTTCATGTATGGGTGCTCATTTAATATGTGCATATTTTTTTATTTCATTTGATTATGATGAACTAGCCATTGTTATATACACTAGGTTGATACATATTATTGCTTATATCTGTTCATTCCTATGTTCCTACTGATTCATATATTATTGGTCACATATCTTGAGGGCTTTGTTTTGTTTGCCCAGTGTTGCACTCAGGTCTTCTTTTAGAATAATTGCTGGGTATACAGTGCTGACAATAATCATCTGTACATTTATACCTTTGATAACAATTTCATCTGAGGACTGTATTGAACAATTATTGATTTCTTAATATTGTTATCTGATTTAAATAAGGTGCATAAGTGTGTCAAATTCATTACATTGGTATACTCCATATGGATTTAGCCACCTCTGAACAACTGTAGGTTGTGCATTACTCAGAACATTGCATTTTAGACATTACAGGCCTTTGACTTTTTGGTCTGTATAGCATTTTGCCTAGGTGCTAGGGTTAATTATTTATATAGGGTTACATTTGCCATTTATTCTGGCTTCAACTTGTGACTCTGATTGTGATTTTCTGTTTTGGACTTATTTGATTTGCCAATTCAACCCTTAAGAATAAATTTTTCAGGGTTCATTTTTTTTTTTTTTATATCTTCTTCCTCGGTTCATTGCAACTTATTGTCATGGATCTCAGTAAATTGTTATCTGGTTTATGCTCCGACAAGGATGACTTAAATTTGGCATAGGAACTGAACATACAGAAAAGGTGGATTTGGTAATCATGGATCCAGTTGAACTTATTCTTTCAATTAGGTTAAACAAATTAAGATGAATCACACGATGAAACTGTTAGATAGGCACACTAGCAGGAGTGCTGAGATGCTGCAATGAATACCAGAGTTTATAATATAGCAATGTATATGGTACAGACATAGTACAGGATGGATAGTGTATACAGTGCAGGGTATTGTAGAATCCCTTTCAGGCATTCAGTACAAAAGTTGTGTAAATGATCTTTAAGTACATGGACTGCCATGTAAAATAAACAGTCAGGGGATATGTGTGTGTGTATTCAATAGGGAGGCACAGATGAACTGCTGGAATAAACACAGGGAAAGAGGACAGGTGATGTATAATAATGTACAGCAGATGAGGGCATGTAAATGGAACACAGTTGTAGCAGGAACATTAATCACATATTGACATGGTACAGTATGGACTGCACAGTCAAAATGCATATTATGTGACTGTCAGGCAAGTCACATAACAATGGATCTTTGTGATATAAGCATCTTGGCAGGAGCAATGGACATGTATCAGGGATGTTATATACAATCGGGTTACTGTGAAGTTGTGCAAACTGATTTGGCTGAATATGACTGTAATGTCAGCAGTGGTCTCAAACAAGTGGGACACAGTTACAGGCTCATGGACATCAAGTAAAAGAAGCATGCACAATCATGGACAATATCAGAATAATACCACCAGTAATCCCATGCCACTGACACAACATATGTGATTCTGAGTGATCATAGATGGTTCTGTACAAACACACTTTTACAACTACTGTGTCATGTCAGCAGTCTATGAAATCAAGCACACCATTGTCCTGACACTGTAATGTCTGCTGGAGGCATTAGGAGGGCCAGTGCTTTACATGTATGTGACATTATGATCAATATAGCCTAGTTGGCTGTTGTGCATGGCACACACACATACATATATATATATATATATATATATATATATATATATATATATATGGATTCACTACTGAATCTAAAATAACACAATCAAGACCTAAATACCGAGACTATAAGCCCAAAACCTCACATTACCGAAATATTTAAACCGCGAAATTCAAAATCGCGAAAGTACTACATACATAAGCAGGGGAGCTTAGATACACCCCCCGCACACTTTAATATACTAACTACGAGATCACACAAACATACACACAAGGCAAACTCACCCACACATTACAGCCCTCACACACACACACACACACACACACACACACACACACACACACACACACACACACACACACACACACCCCACAGTAACAACACACACTTACACACACTAAAGCCCCTCACAAACACACTTACACACACATACTTACCTGAACCACAACACCAAAAGCGCTAACTCAAAATCCCTTAACATCAGGATTTTGAATTTCGTGCTTCTGGTCTTTCGGTAATGTGGGGTTTCGGCTACATGGTCTCGAGCTTTTGAAATTCGAGATTTCAAACGTTCAAGATTCAGTAGTGTTCCCATATAAATATATATATATATATATATATATATATATAGCACAGTCCATACTGTTATGAATGTAACCCATGCCATCAATTTTATCAAACTGCTATGTATGTACTGTGTGCATGACTGGAACAGGTATCACACATGCATCCGGTATAACACCTTGCTGGGGGTTTTGCACCATCAGACAGCAATGTTTATGGAACAAAAAGAATACCTAGGTATGGCCAATAAGATGTGTGATAGCTCACTGTGGCAAAGGCAGTACATTTCAGTTACACATCACTAGAAGATTTGTGGGGAAGTACATGAAGAAGGGTGCAGTGTACTCAGTTATTAGTGTGATGATGGCTGTGACCTATGGATTTATTATGGCCTTTGATGTGGATGTCCTGCACATACTCATTAGTTATGGTACATGCAAGAGAGTAGTCACCACTGTGGCCACATGCTGTTGAACAATTCACATACCATCGACCCCAGGAAACAGGTCACATACCAATTGGTCTGCTTATAGGGTGTGATGTCTACATTATCCTTGGGTTGCGTGTTTGCTTTCATAATGCAATAAATCCCCTATGCTTTTGTTTCATCTCATGTATTTTCATGGCTGTGGCAGCAATCTTTGGTGTGTGTTGGTACTGTCTGTATTATACTAATATCACAGTTGGAGCCAATATTTGCCTACAATATGTAGTCCTCCAGACAATCTGATCACTGGACCAGAGATATAGGTCACTTCACACATTTCAACATATTTAGATGCCATGCATGTGATCCAGTGGTCTATGAACTTGGTGATAGAGGTGTTTATGGCCACATCTGACAATGATGAATGAATTTTGAGTATGGATTTGTGTCAAATGCCTTGATCTTGTCAAGTTCCACAGAATGTTAGTGTTGTCATAATGCATGCCCTCGATGACATCTTTGAAGACATCTAACAGATATAACAAACATGTATGTAGCATCAACAACTCACATGTCTGTTGCACACAGCTGGGATATTACTACTGTCCATTTTGAAAAGGTGCAGGATGACATGTTGGTCTACCTCACAGATGAGGAGACTCAGGATGTGTCTATACATTCTTACATCAGATGCTGTCCTTCCCCCATTCAGATGGATGCATATTGATGTGCATTCTTCTATGGGAACATAGTCTGCCTGTATTATGTGTTGAATTGTGTATCCAATCATGTCAGGTAGGTGTATGTTCTGAGTCACTCTATAGGCAATCTGTGATGTCATAGCCCATTGATTCTGTGTGACAGGCCTGGATGAAGGTAAGACAGTGCATACTGCCTATCTTCAGCTGGCATAGGGTTTGGACAAAATTCCCCACTCAAGTATCATTAGAAAACTCTTCCAGCTGGGAATTAACCCTTATGCCACTAGATGGTTAACCAATTGGCTCAGCAACAGAACACATACTGTGAAAGTTGGTGAATCAACCTGCACCAGTAGAGCTGTCACCATTGGTGTACCCCAAGGATCTGTGCTGGGGCCATTTGCTGTTTGGAATTTATTTCTTGACAGTCCAATTTAAAGTGTATTGCCTTTGCCTTAACAGGTTTTCTGATTATTGCATATTGGCTGCAATCTTTGAGGCTACAATGATGTTAATATACTACAGGAGGGGTTAACATAGAACAATGATTGGTGCCAAATCCACGCAGTCTACAAATAAACACAAGATGTGTCATTATTTTGGCCTTCTTCAAAGTAGAATTCCCCACTATTTACAGAATTGACAAAACTACCCCTATGCTGAAACCCAGTAGTGCAAGACCTGGGAACACACACACACACACATATATATATATATATATATATATATATATATATATATATATATATAAAACAATCTGGACTTTGACCACCAAGTGTCCACAGTGATATGGAAAGGCTATGTCATGCACCTCCTAAGTCAGGCCATCATATTCAGATATGAGGAAGATATAACAGCACTGTACTCGAACCTCATCAGAACACTAATAGAGTATAATGCTCCATTTTGCATGTACCTCAGCAGACACCTGCAGCAGCTGGAGAGACCACAGGGGTTTCTCATCAAGAAATTACAGGGCCTAGAAACCATTCCTGATGTATGTGAATAGACTGAGAGCCCTGTCACTGTAATCTGTTGCATATAAGATGACGTGACTTGTGTCTGGCCTGCAAGTCAGTTTCTGACCCTGCCCAGATGGGAATACTGCACATCTGCAAATCAGCTAAAGCTGATGACATCAGCAGAGACTGGTGAGGAGAAAATGGTAATAGCAGTGTTTCAAATGCTCTCTCTCATCTCAAGCAAGTGGAAGTGCAGAAACACCCACAGACACCAGTTGACTGGAGTGAGAAAAGAACCCCCACCTATCTAAGTACACCAAGGCAAGTGCCACAGCTCAAGGCAGACTTAGAGAGTGCCAGACAACACTTTATAGCCAATAACATCAGCACTGTCTGGTGGGGAGAAAATGGTAATAGCAGTGTTCCACATGTTGGTGTGCAATGCTCTCTCTAATGTCAAGCAAGTGCACAAACACACCCACCTCCCCCGTTGACTGCAGAGAAAACAGAACCCTCTTATATAAGTACACACTACAGAACTCTGTACTTTATGCAAGTTCCAAGGCACAAGTCTAACTTTTACAAG
The DNA here is from genome assembly GCF_019279795.1 of Protopterus annectens. NCBI lineage: Eukaryota > Metazoa > Chordata > Ceratodontiformes > Protopteridae > Protopterus > Protopterus annectens. The sequence continues at coordinate 731,052,326 of NC_056734.1, read as the reverse complement.
GCTGCAGGACAATTTATAGTAGATGGCATCAGCACTGGATGTTGTAGAGAAGATGTTGTGAGGCCTGCATAAAATGAGTGTGTAGGCATATGCAAGTGTCAGAATATTGGTAATCCATGGGATTGTAGTAGTAATGATAGGATACACACTTATGCTCCTCTGAGTAGATAGATACACACACACACACACACACACACACACACACACACACACACACACACACCTCCCGTTTTGCCGGAAATTAATGAATTTTTGGAAGGCTGTAGAATCTGGAATTATCTCGTAAACCAAAACTCATTTGGTTAAGATCTGAAACATCTATCTACTTCCTAAGATTCATAAGTCCATTGATGCAGCAGATTGTATCTGCATTGGGTGAACCCTTGTCTGTTCTAACAAATTGAAACCACTGTTAACATGTGTTAGAGCAGAATCAAGGACACTGAATTTTGCAGATAGTCTCAGTCTCAATTGGACCTGAATGGCTTTTGCTTGATGTATCTATCCATATTGTTAATGCCTTGGAATACTAAAACCAATTTATACCCCAATGCACTTATTGTTGTGGTGAACACATTCTAACTAAAATGTTTTTTTTCCAAAAAATGCTATTGGCAACTACAGAAGTATGGTGCATCCTTTGCAATTTATGATCTTTTATGGGCTACATGGAAGATATGATTTTATATGACCCTTTGCACAACATATATACCTGAGATTGAAAGGAGAGATACCTGACGACTGTTGGCTTATATGGAAAGGAGGTGAGAATACCTCAGGAATTTATTCAACATTTGAATGGGACATCTGTCAATTCACTGTGGAATATAATAAGTGCAATCAGTTATTTGGATGTCAATTTAATTACAGGAGGATAACACTCTTGAACATCCCGAAAATTCTCACAAAAATACCCTTCTACATGCTGATAGTTTTCATAAACATATTATTGAACATAAATCACAGTTTTCGGATGAAAAGGATTTGTTCCTCAGTGGATGATCTTCAGAGTCATCTAATTGCTCTAACCAAGCGATTTTTGTCAGAGGTTATTCACTGTACTATTGAGTCACAGTCCAATTTAGTAATGCTAAATCCAGATTCTCTTCAATACAATACTAAAACTCATAATGAGGAATCAGATGTATGTAGATTTGTCACCACTTATGGCAGGAATACTGCCAATTTAGTAAATATTATTAATACTCACTGGAATATATTGAATTTATCCATTGTTGGAAGATTATCTGGAAGATGTTATTTTTCTATAGGAAAGGCAAAACTTTAGGAATCTATTTACACTATAAAAAAAAAGGGTCATGGATCACACTCCAACTCAGAACATTACTGGAGATCCAGGCATTTATCCATGTGGACATTGCATTTTCTTTTTAAAACTACTTCTTTCACTAGTAGGAACACTGGACAAATATGACATACAGTTTTTGGTAACTGCAGTTCAGACTGGATTATTTATCTTGCCACATGTACTTGTCATGCATTTTATATTGGCCAAAGCTGACAGTTTCATGTCAGGATCTCTGAACACCTTGGTGACATTAGAAACAGAAGATTAACTAATGCACTATATAGACATGTTATCAAACATCCACTGCCAAATTTACATTCACCATCATTGATCATATCATAGGAATCGATCTTTTAAAACAGGTTGGCATGATATCCTAAATACCAAGAAAAGTGGATCATTAAACTTGGGGCTTTTCCTCCTGGATTAAATGATAATTATAATTTGTATTAACATCACTTGCATTATATGTTTATTTCTTATCAGGTTGCATTGCTTAGGTTTGCATTTCAGCTCATTAGGATACTGTGGTGGTATTCAACAAGAATTCTTATAACCTGACTTTTGGTTTATTTGGGCATTTACCTTTATTGTATGTTTTATTAAGTTTGTTTATTATCATTGATATACCAGTATACTGTTTTTTTTTGGGATCTGGACTTTGACCACCAAGTGTCCACAGTGATATGGAAAGGCTATGTCATGCACCTCCTAAGTCAGGCCATCATATTCAGATATGAGGAAGATATAACAGCACTGTACTCAACCTCATCAGAACACTAATAGAGTATAATGCTCCATTTTGCATGTACCTCAGCAGACACCTGCAGCAGCTGGAGAGACCACAGGGTTTCTCATCAAGAAATTACAGGGCCTAGAAACCATTCCTGATGTATGTGAATAGACTGAGAGCCCTGTCACTGTAATCTGTTGCATATAAGATGACGTGACTTGTGCCAGGCCTACAGGCCAGTCTCTGACCCTGCCCTGATGTGAGTACTGCACATCTGCAAATCAGCTAAAGCTGATGACATCAGCAGAGTCTGGTGAGGAGAAAATCATAATAGCAGTGTTTCAAATGCTCTCTCTCATCTCAAGCAAGTGGAAGTGCAGAAACACCCACAGACACCAGTTGACTGGAGTGAGAAAAGAACCCCCACCTATCTAAGTACACCAAGGCAAGTGCCACAGCTCAAGGCAGACTTAGAGAGTGCCAGACAACACTTTATAGCCAATAACATCAGCACTGTCTGGTGGGGAGAAAATGGTAATAGCAGTGTTCCACATGTTGGTGTGCAATGCTCTCTCTAATGTCAAGCAAGTGCACAAACACACCCACCTCCCCCGTTGACTGCAGAGAAAACAGAACCCCTCTTATATAAGTACACACACTACAGAACTCTGTACTTTATGCAAGTTCCAAGGCACAAGTCTAACTTTTACAAGGCTGCAGGACAATTTATAGTAGATGGCATCAGCACTGGATGTTGTAGAGAAGATGTTGTGAGGCCTGCATAAAATGAGTGTGTAGGCATATGCAAGTGTCAGAATATTGGTAATCCATGGGATTGTAGTAGTAATGATAGGATACACACTTATGCTCCTCTGAGTAGATAGATACACACACACACACACACACACACACACACACACACACACACACACACACACACACACCTCCCAATTGATTGCAGTAAGAATATAACCCCAATTATTTAATTACACAGACTACAGAACTCAGTACTTCACACAAGTGCCACTGCACAAGTCTGACTTTTGCAAGGCTGCATGACAACTTATAGTGAATGATATCGGCACTGGATGTTGGAGAGAAGATGTTGGGAGGCCTGCATGAAATAAATAGCTAACCATGTTCAGCTGTCAGGGTATTAAAGTTTTGCATTTTACCAGATTGATGAGTTTGCAATGTGCAGTATTTGGTGGTTGTGTTCTAATGTGCAGGTATACCTTAAGAGACAGCTTTATAAACTATATGAAAACATGTGTCCACATTACTACAGGTTTTGGAAAATCTGAATGAATATTGTCATTCTAAAGATGTGCATGGTATATAACACGTTTGTTGTTAATTTATGTAGTGTAGTTAATATATTTGTGAACATGTACTGAGAGACCGAGTTTGCAGTGCATGAGGGGGTGATAACAGATGGCTGCATTGTAAATATGTGACATGTTCTTAGATAGGGCTTCATTTTTTTCTGTATCCACAACTAGTTTTGTGTCATGAACATTAAATGGACAGTAAACAAAATTAATACATGCTGTTGTTTATTTTGCATAGTGCACCACTGAGCAGCGGGTTTGGGTGATGGCTGGCAAAGTTTTCTCACATACGAGATACATGTTTCTACTGCTTTCCCTGCTTGCATGTAGTTAAGCAGTATGCAAACATGAGCCTCAATGCTAAAATTCTAAGAGTTCTCTGTTTTGAGGGTCTGAAACATACCTGCTGCTTAGCTGGCTCTGTGGCAGCAGGTGTAAATGCAGTAACACATTTGTTTTTGAGCCCAGATGATATAGGGTTTGAATCCAGGTGAATAAGTAGTGATAATGCAATGCAATAAACCTTTATACTACATTCACCATGGGTTACAGTGTGTTAATGCAGTACAGCTTGTTTAAGTGGCATTGCACAGAGGAAACTGCCCCAAGCAAGAGCCGTTCACTATTACTTGGCATTGGTGTGCAATGCCAAAGTCTGCACAAACATGGAGGCCAAAAAGTGAAGGACTTTTTTATGTTATTTTTTTTTTTTGTTACTGGTGTGTGTAGTGTGTGATTCTATTTTTTTGACCAGATTATAGGTATTAAAATGGTGTAGATAGGAAGGTGGTGATATGGGGGGGAAGCAAGAGGAAGAATGAAGGGAAAGCAATATAGGAACATACAGGAGGGAGGTAAGAAAGAACCATAGCTATCCATTTCTTCAACAGTGTAAAATTAAATTATCTTCAAAATATTAGCTGAATTTGGACTGTCACCACTTATGGCAGGAATAGTGCCAATTTAGTAAATATTATTAATACTCACTGGAATATATTGAATTCTCATCCATTGTTGGAAGATTATCTGGGAGAACGATGTTATTTTTCCTATAGGAAAGGCAAAACTTTAGGGAATCTATTTTCACACTATAAAAAAAACAGGGTCATGGATCACACTCCAACTCAAAGAACACTTACTGGAGATAAACTTTCAGGCATTTATCCATGTGGACATTGCAGTTTTGTAACTATATTTTCAAAACTACTTCTTTCACTAGTAGGAACACTGGACAAATATCGACATACAGTTTTTGGTAACTGCAGTTCAGACTGGATTATTTATCTTGCCACATGTACTTGTCATGCATTTTATATTGGCCAAACGTCTAGACAGTTTCATGTCAGGATCTCTGAACACCTTGGTGACATTAGAAACAGAAGATTAACTAATGCACTATATAGACATGTTATCAAACATCCCACTGCCAAATTTACATTCACCATCATTGATCATATCATAGGGAATCGATCTTTTAAAACAGGTTGGCATGATATCCTAAATACCAAAGAAAAAAGGTGGATCATTAAACTTGGGGGGCTTTTCCTCCTGGATTAAATGATAAATTATAATTTGTAATTAACCATCACTTGCATTACGTATATGTACTTATTTCTTATCAGGTTGCATTGCTTAGGTTTTTGCATTTCAGCTCATTTTAGGATACTGTGGCTGGTATTCAACACCAGAATTCTTATAACCTGACTTTTGTTTCGGGTTTATTTTGGGCATTTACCCTTTATTGTATGTTTTTATTAAGTTTGTTTATTATCATTGATATACCAGTATACTGTGTCTCTTTGGATTTTTCATTATAATCTGGAGATATGCATGCAACTTAGGCAAACTTTTTTGTTTACTGAACTATGTATTTTTCAATTACTTTTGCCTTGATTGTATTTTTCAATTACTTTTGCCTTGTTTGCATTTTTGACTTATCAGGAAGTGATGTCATATAGATGCCTTAGAGAACATTATATAAGATGATGACTAAGTGCTTTTTGCTGACTATACTACTGATGAAAGCCTTGCTGCGGAAACCGGTCTAGTTTCAGTTTTATTAAACTACTTTTGAACCTTCCTTGGTGCTGGCCTTTTTTCTGATTTTAAATCTAGTCCTCACCTGCAGGACTGTCATCACTGTCCCCTTACTCAGCTCACTGCTGGAGTGCTTGATGCCCTCTCCTTCTATGAACCATGAAGGAGAGCAGCCTTTTCATCTGATGAAGACATACACCAGTGATGCTCTGTAGAACCCTATACACCAACCCTGGCATCTCCTGGTAGGTGATGAAGTTGCCATCTCTTTCAGTACTCCTAGAGGGTATCACAGCACCAGCTGCAAGGGTTGTGCTACCTGAGGGTGCAGGTAGTGCAGGGTCAGCAGAGGTAGTACTGCCAGGTTGGGTCCCAGACATGCTGAGTGTTGGTGCTGGAGACAGTGGAGTGGGGGCAGGCTGAGCAACTATGGTTGGCCTACCTTGCTGTGCTGTAAAGCATTTAGTGATTTGTTACAGATAGATGACAAGGAGACATTTTGATGACACATAAAAAATAAAAAAGACATAAGGGTTGGGGGTGAGAGAAAAAACAGATAAAATTAGTACCATCATATGTGACATACAATGCATTATCACAATAATACAACTACTTTATCTGAAGTTCTCCATTTAAGTATACTTCATAATAACTACAAACTGTAATTATATATTGCTCAAAGTAATCCTTGCAATGTGCATATATTGCACATACTGTATGTTTAGTCCAATTATACAGATTACAGTTAGCAGGGCATTTATGCCACTTATATAGATTTTAATTTATGTAATATTATTAAAGAATTGCACTACTATATAGTTGTTACTTGTAGTATTTGAACCTACAACCTCTGACTACAGTCTTACACTTGACTCCTGAAGTTCGTTTGTGCTACAGACGTATGCATGCATACTTGCTTTTACAGTTAGGATATGCATGCTTACTTTGCTACTACTATATAGAAAACAAAAACATTTTTCTTTAACTTTTAAAGCTACAATAATATTTCTGCTGTGCTGCATACATACCACTTATTTCCCTCAATTTCTCCAGATGATCAGCATGAGCTTAGCTATTTGGCTCTATTCAGGATTAGCTGTGAAAAGAAAAGAACAGACGAGCATTATGCATACCAGTCTTGCCTATATTTAGCTTTGTATGCATTATAAATTCTATTTATTAGCATACTTGCACAACTGTGGGAAGTTGCTGGTTAGAAACTAATACAGCCACTGGTTGAGTGCATCCCTCTTGCACCTTTTTTAGGTTGTTGAGGTGATGCCTACATTGTTGTTCAGTCAGTGGAATGTCAGTCACTCTGGATACAGCCTTGGCCAAACTATTCCAAGCCTAGAATAATTCCCCTGCTGAAGCCATTGGCTGTGGCACTTTACCAGGGATCCAATAAATATTCTCAGCTCCTGAACACCCCACTTCTGTGCCCTAAATTGGGCAGCTTCCCCTCTAATGCCACACAGTAGAGCAATAGTAAATAATGATTTCCCACCAGTTCCTGTTCTCATGTTTTTGGTAGTGCACAAACCCAAGCAATGATGCCAACCATGCTTGCACAATGTTAAGTGGAGAACAACAGTGCCAAACAGGGAAGAAAGCAATATTTGAAACTCTAAAGTTAATCTGACACTTGTTATTAGTTTGAGGGGTGTCTGCTGCTGTAACTGTTAGGTGATTTATCTTTGCAGACATGCACTACAGGCATAGATTTCATGACCTGACATATGTTTGTTTGGCTTTATACACTGCTAAACTTGATTTTTACAGAGTGAGAGTCAAACCTATACGTAAGGGACAAACATTTCCTTCCATGGCAGTGATTTTCCATCTTTGCCTTAGAAGAAGTACTTCTCAGACATACTCATGAATCATTTATAAATACAGGGGACAGACTGAAGTGTTAACCATGCATATGGGTGACCTGACAAGGTCCTTGTATATACATTTATTTGTGTATATGTCTTATTTAAGTGTGAAAGCCATTCAAGTCCAGATATCAGAATTATACTTAAAGAAACATAGTAGGCAGTATACCCTCTGTCATGCATCTGAGCCTTCAAAACACAATAAGAGTGTGTTATTCCTCTTACATATAATTCATATCAACGCCATTATTTATAATTATGTATAAAGTGTTATAAGCGATATTTAATATAATTTGAAATGGAACAACAGTAAAATGTCTGGAATTTCCTGTATTAGAACCCAGGACCATGTGAATGGCAGCCCTACATTTAGATCTGTTGCTACAGGGATTCTGAAATAATGCTTGGATATTTTCCTGTTCATTACTATAAACTGAACTGTCAGAACAGTAAAAAATGTTGCATTTTCTGTATTAGAACCCAGGGCCATCTGTATTACAGCCCCAACAGAATTAATAGAATGCATCCATTTTGAAATTGTTGGCTGTCTGCTTCCTGTCTGTAGGTGTTTAATGGCTGCAGGTGTTGTGGAAGCTTGTTAACTACTGCCCAATGTCATTTAGTGTTGTTGTGTGATAGAATAGCTGAAACTGTAACTGTATTATTTTTTACCTTTATACTATATATGACCTGTTTGCCTGCCTGCAGGTGTTCTGTCTGCTTCCTGTATGGGCCACTAGTCCAGGTTTGCACACTACTAAACATCATGCAAATGTGATAAGCACAGCTAAACATGACATTCATTGTGTCTCTCAGTTTTCCCTGTGTGTACTAATTAGCACACCGCACAAGCACTGGCATGTAAAAAAAGGGAAAATTATGAGAAAGGAAAAAATAAATCTATTACATCAATAACACTGCAAAAATGTATGTTTGTACACATGAACTATTTTCATATAGATCTGGATTTAGTCTCACACGCCAATGAACCTTCAAATTACAGTAAGGGTGTCTTATCCTTCTTTGCTAAAAAAACAGCTTTCCAGCAGAGAATGAAAATTATTGTGCATGCAACCAACTGCAACATCATCTACAATACTACCAAAACACATGACAGTTGTTTATACATTTATTAATTTCAGATGTAGTACACTCAGGGATCACACAACAATTATTGCTTGCATAAATGCAGCTCTGTCTTACCTGTCTGTGTTTGTTGCTCATTCTTCTCTTAGATGAGCAATAATCTGAGACATGAAGTCTGTAAGACATTCTGTATCATTGCCCTTAAAATGTGTGCCAATATTAAATGGCAATAATATAGAGTTGTCAAGAAATGAAGGAGAGGTTGGATGTTACTGAACAGAAACTGCAAAATGTGTGCTGCTTCTTACATTTAAAATCTTGATACAATTACTTCTAAACTTTGCAAGCCTAACCTGGCTGACACACCCACTGAAGGTAAGGGAGTCTGTGTTTTCCTTTTCCCTACCAGTAATCATTCACAGTTGCAATCCATTAGCAACAAACACTGATGGACTGCCTGCACTCTGTTTACATCTGCTACTCACAGCAAAGTATTTGCATTCAGCAATTCTAATCAGCTGACACCTCATTTGCATATTCACTGTGCCAGCCATGAATCTTCACTATAAAAAGAGAACCATGTAGCTAAGGAACTGGAAGGTATGGATGCTTGTTTATGTGGGGGACTTATTGGCACAGAAGACTACTGATCTTGATAAGGTATGTTTGCATTTTTCAGCTATATACTGGATATGTTAAAATGTTGCTAAGAAAAAAATCTGTTTTATATATAGATGTATATTTGCATCTGTATGCATTTCTTAGAAATGTACTGATGCATAGGCATGTTTGTCAGGGCATTTTACTTTCTCAGATGCACAGTCTTATTAACTGTCATCACAAGTGCTATTGTTATTTCTATGAAATGTAAATGTCCTATATTATTAATGACACAGGGGTGTTACCCTTCTTGGATGGCCCATACATACCTCTAGGGGAGTGCTGGCCAAAGTAGATGTAACTGGCAATTGTATAAAATTTAATGTTCTGTGGTAAATGTGTACATATGTTTCAGGGACAGTTTATTTGATAGCACTTTTAGCAGTTCACTGATGGTTTGTTAGTAAAATGTGTCATTTGCCTGTTGTTTTGGGGTTGGGGATCTAAGTTCTATTTCTGTATGGCACAAACAAAATTTGTATTGTTACTCTCCTTGTTTGGATTCAACCTTGCTTTGTGTGTGATTGTAACATGTTACAACCACATAATTCCTTTTTTATATTTAAATATCGTGACTGTTTTATGTTTCTCTAATGGGTAATAGTGAACCTTTTATGTGTTATAGCTAAGCAGGACTTTTATTTATGTGACACTTATGTGTATTATCTTTTGTTGTGTTTTATGTCACCTAGGCCTATGGCACCCAGGAGTCCCAATCCCCACAAACCAACCTCCAGTGACCTTGAGAATGATGTCATTGTGGAAGCATTTAAGCAACATGGTGCTTTTCTGCTTGTGAGGGGGAAATGGGGATATGTCTGGCAGAATGCAAATTTGGCAGCAGATAGTGACTGATGTGAATGCAGTAGGTGGCCAAAGCTGGACATATGATCAGGTCCACCACAGGGCCACTGACATGATCTCATCTGAGCAAAGCAATTGCAATGGCCCATGAATGTGTGGCTACTTGGGGGGTGGACCTGTTACAGAGCCATCACTGACATCAAATGAAGAGTTCCTGTCCATTGTCAGGCATGTAGACAGCTCACTGGAAAGTGTATAACAACGTGTCATTGATGTTGGTGCTGCTGTTTAATGGGGGACAAGTATGTCCCAGGAGGAGCTTCCAAGTAGGCTTACCTATCTCAATTCTTAAATACTTTTCATATAGTAAAATATTAACAGCAATAGTTAAGTTCTGTTTAACGTTATTTTTTGGGGGTGTATAGCTCTAGATTGATACGGTTAACAACATATTTTGGTTGACTATACATGAGCTTGGGGTGGATGTGTCATCCAAGTTCTTGTTAAAGTATCGTCAATGGAAATATAAAGGGCAAAAAATTTTAAGGGGTCCTGGTGAAGAGATGAACAGTCAGCAAGCAAAGGAGTGTAGTAGTGCTGAAATTGAATTCATCCTCAAGTCTTGGTAAAGTGGACCCTGTTTTTCACAAAATCTCACCAGGGTGACACTGATATATAGATTGTATTTATATAGCATATATCATGGATAGAAGTAAATCAAAAATAAAAAAGATAACTGGGTGCACAAGACCCAGGATAAAAAAAGTGCCCAATCCTGGTAGGTGCACTGGTGCCAGGACTGGAAAAAAATGACAGTGTAGAATCCTCAAAATACAGAAACATTCCTACAATGGGGCTAGACCAGGCTCAGGGGGAGGATGACCCCCCTGTTGTAGAAGGAAGTAGCAGTCCATAAAAATGACAAAAATTGATTGGCCAAAGAAGAGCCATAAAGATGATAGAGTGGACTATTGAGGATAAGAAAGAAATTATGTATTGCTACTATTATGTAAATATAAGGGAAAAGCAAAAAATAAGCAATTTATTGATGACCCCAAAAAAGTTTTATAGATAATTGGGAAATAAGATAAAAAGAATTGAAAGACCACCAAAAAAGAGGAAGTAGGTACATTTTGGAGAACTATCTATGAAGATCCTGTGGAACATAACAAAGATGCTAAATGGACAGAAGAAGTAAAAGAAAGAATAAGAAGTTTAAAGGTACAGGATATGAAATAGGATGAAATAACAGCCAGAGAGGTTGAAACAAAGTTGAGAAAAGCCTCTAACTGGAAAACCCCAGGCCCAGATGCAGTACCTAACTTTTGCCTTAAAGTATTAACTTTTTTGCACGAGTATTTAGCCATGAGTAAGAAGTATTTATATAAGCACTCCACTCACACAGTGCACTGGTTAACAATAGGAAAAACAATGATCTTACTTAGGAGTGAACTTGCAAGCTACCCTAAAAAATATAGACCAATAACTTTGCTTCCAACTACGTATAAACTATACTCGGGAATTGACACCGACAGAGTTTATAGACATTTTTGTCCGCATATGTTATTTGGCAGAGGTTTTTCACCAGATGCCCTGGAGCATAGGGTGATGTACAAGAGTGGAGGAAGATGCACACACGTGGATTATATCCTATGCAGAAGGGCCAGTCTGAAGGAGATTGGAGACTGTAAAATGGTGACAGGGGAAAGTATAGTTAGGCAGCACAGAATGGTGGTCTGTAGGATGATGTTGGTGATCAAGAAGAGGAAGACAAGTGTGAGAGCAGTGCCAAGAATCAAATGGTGGAAGTTGAAAAAGGGTGATTGTGAGCTAGAGTTCAGGGAAGAGCTAAAACAGGCACTGGGGGGCAGTGAAGAGTTACAGAATAGCTGGGTAACAACAGCAGAGATGGTAAGGGAGACAGCTAGAAAGGTGCTTGGTGTGACATCTGGACAGAGGAAGGAGGACAAGGAGACCTGGTGGTGGAATGAGGAAGTACAGGAGAGTATACAGAGGAAGAGGCTGGCGAAAAAGAAGTGGGATTGTCAGAGAGATGAAGAAAGTAGACAGGAGTATAAGGAGATGAGGAGCATGGCGAAGAGAGAAGTGGCAAAGGCTAAGGATAAGGCATATGGAGAGTTGTATGAAAGGTTGAACACTAAAGAGGGAGAAAAGGACCTGTACCAATTGGCTAGACAGAGGGACTGAGCTTGGAAAGATGTGCAGCAGGTAAGGGTGATAAAGGATAGTGAGGGAAACATACTCACAAACGAGTTGAGTGTGTTGAGCATATGGAAATAGTACTTTGAGGGGCTGATGAATGAAGAGAATGAGAGAGAGAGAAGGTTGGATGATGTGGGGATAGTGAATCAGGAAGTGAAAAAGATTAGCAAGGAGGAAGTACGGACAGCTATGAAGAGGATGAAGAATGGAAAGGATGCTGGTCCAGATGACATACCAGTGGAAGCATGGAGGTGCTTAGGAGAAATGGCAGTGTAGTTTTTAACCAGATTGTTTAATCTAATAAATCTTGGAAAGTCAGAGGATGCCTGAGGAATGGAGAAAAAGTGTTTTTTCTAAGAATAAGGGTGATGTGCAGAGTTGTAGTAACTACAGAGGGATAAAACTAATCAGTCACAGCTTGAAGTTATGGGAAAGAGTAGTGGAAGCTAGTTTAAGAAGGGAGGTGATGATTAGCGATCAGCAGTATGGTTTCATGCCAGGAAAGAGCACTACAGATGCGATGTTTGCTCTGAGACAGTTGATGGAGAAATATAGGGAAGGTCAGAAGGAGTTGCATTTTGTCTTTATGGACTTGGAGAAAGCATATGATAGGTTGCCTCGAGAGGAGTTGTGGTGTTGAATGCGGAAGTCGGGAGTGGCAGAGAAGTATGTAAGAGTAGTACAGGATATGTACGAGGGTAGTGTGACAGTGGGGAAGTCTGCAGTGGGAGTGACAGATCCATTTAAGGTGGAGGTGGGATTACATCAAGGATCAGCTCTGAACCCTTTATTATTTGCAATGGTGATGGACAGGTTGACAGACGAGATCAGACAGGAGGCCCCATGGACTATGATGTTTGCAGATGACATTGTGATCTGTAGTGAGAGTAGGGATCAGGTTAAGGAGACCCTGGGGAGGTGGAGATATGCTCTAGAGAGGAGAGGAATGAAGGTCAGTAGGACTAAGACAGAATATGTGTGTGTGAATGAGAGGGAGGATAGAGGAATGGTGAGGATGCAGGGAGTAGAGTTGGTGAAGGTGGATGAGTTTAAGTACTTGTGATCAACAGTTCAGAGTAATGGTGAGTGTGGAAGAGAGGTGAAGAAGAGAGTACAGGCAGGGTGGAATGGGTGGAGAAGAATGTCAGGAGTGATTTGTGACAGACAGATACCAGTAAGCGTGAAAGGGAAGATCTACAAGAGGGTAGTGAGACCAGCTATGTTGTATGGGTTGGAGATGGTGGCATTGACAAAAAGGCAGGAGTCAGAGCTGGATGTGGCAGAGTTAAAGATGTTAAGATTTGCACTGGGTGTGACAAGGATGGACAGGATTAGGAATCAGTATATTAGAGGGTCAGCTTAGGTTGGACGGTTTGGAGACAAAGTCAGAGAGGCAAGATTGTGTTGGTTTGGACATGTGCTGAGGAGGGATGATGGGTATATTAGGAAAAGGATGCTAAGGATGGAGCTGCCAGGTAAGAGGAAAAGAGGAAGGCCTAAGATAAGGTTTATGGAAGTGGTGAGAAAGGACATGCCAGCGGCTGATGTGACTGAGCAATATGCAGAGGACAGGAAGAAATGGAAACAGATGATCCGCTGTGGCGACCCCTAATGGGAACAGCCAAAAGAGAAGAAGAAGAGAGTTTATTGTCATTTAGAAGAAAACTCAATTATGGCAGTAGAACAAAAGGGCAATAAAAGAAAGTCATATGGAACAAAGGATAATTTGTTGTTAAACAAAGTTATAGTGGAGAACTGCAAGAAGGGGAAGAATCTAGGTATGGCATGGATTGACTACAAAAAAGCATTTGATAGTATCCCACATTCATGGATAAAAGAGTGCTTAAAAATGTATAAGATACACCCTACACTGATTAACTACATTACAGTAACCAGGAAACAGTGGCAAACCAATATGCAATTAAGCCATGATAAATGACAATTTATTATCCCAGGGATAAAAATTCAAAGGGGGATATTCCAGGGTGACTCTTTGTCACTGTTGTTTAGATTCATAGAATCAGGAAATGCGATGTAAGGCAAAACAATGAATCCACGGAGGGAGATTCAAACCAAGTTTCCTCTGCTATAACATTAACTTTGACACAATTCGTTGTCACAATACGTTTTCGTTTAAAGTTACTTCGTCGAATCTGACGAAGTAACTTTAAACGAAAACGTATTGTGGCAACGAATTGTGTCAACATTAATGTTATAGCAGAATAAACTTGTTGGTTTGAATCTCCCTCCGTGGCTTCATTGTTTCACTTTACATCACATTTCCTGTATTTATTGGTGTCGTTGTGCTTTGGTGATCACTTTTGGTTATAGATTCATAGATTATTAATAGGCTAGCTGTCCTCATGGACAATTTTTAAGCATAGCCAATTACCCCTTGTGAGAATCAAACCCTGCACCTTGTGCTTTTAAGGTAAACATCTTAACCATTACACCACCCTCCCACTGTTAGTATGCCTTACCATTAATCCATTAAGCTGTTTGCTTAACAGCTTAGGCCATGACTACAATTTGGCTCCTAGAAAACAACAAAGTCTAATGACTTCTCATATTCTCTTTGTTGATGATTTAAAACTGTATAGCTCATCAGATGAGGAACTGAAAGCACAGCTGCAGGTTGTCAAAACCTTTTCAGATGAAATTGGAATGTAATTTGGTCTTGATAAATGTGCAAAAGCAACCTTTAAAAAGGGAAAACTGCAGCACCAGGACAACATCAGTTTGGGACAAGAATGCGATATAAAAGAACTTGAGCAAGAGGGAGTGTATAAATACTTGGAAACTGATGAAGGATCAGCAATAAAAGATGAACAAATGTGAATAAGACTCAGTAAGAAGTACTTTAGAAGAATTAAATTAATCCTGAAAAAGATCCAAGCTATAAATCAATTTGCTCTTCCTGTCCAAACTTATAGTTTTGGCATGATTGACTGGACCCAAAAAGTGTTGGATAGACTGGATATTAAAACAAGAAGGATGCTTCATGCTTACCAAATGATTTATAAAAATCAGTGCATACCAAGATTATATATTCCCCATTCTAAAGGAGGGATGGGCCTCCTTGAAATTGATTACATGTATAGATCTACAATTGTGGGACTCCACACATATTTATTGACCTCACAAGATCTAAAAATAGTGAAAGTTTTGAAACATGAGGAGAATAAATCTAAGATGATGTCTCTGCTTAATTTAGCAGAAGCCTATCAACGTCAAGCAGGAATGGCAATCAAACCAGAAGTGGATAAAAACCAGGCTACAACTGAATGTGGCAAAAAACAAAAGAAAGAATATAAGGTGAAGAACCAGCTGAGAAGGCAAGAAATGTGGAAAAAACATAAATATAGTTGCAAGTATAGAAAACTTCTGGAAGAGCCTGATGTTGATCAAGAACGAACACAGGAACGATTAAGGAGAGGCAAATTTAAACCAAGAAATGAAAGGTTAATATTGGCAGCCCAAGATAGTGGGCTATGTACACTGGTTTACAAAGTCCATTGAAAATGTGGGAGAAACAGGCATATGTAGGTTTTGTAAAACCGAATAGGGAACAGTCACATACCTTGTTGCTGGTTGTGACACCCTAATGGCAGAGGGACTGTATACTGAAAGGCATAATAATGTGGTGAGACTGTTACACTGGAGATTGTGCAAACATTATGGTATCGAAGTGGCTGAAAAACACTGGAAACATGAGCCACAAAGAATCATAGAAAATGATGAAGTTTATATCACATGGGATCACTCACTAACAACAGTTCAAAAGATAGATGCTAGAAAACTGGGGTAACACAGTACGAATTGCAGAAGGAGTCATTACTGCACACAATGCTGGTGCTGTGAAAAGCACTTTTGGCTGAAATCAAAGAGTGAAACAATAATAATTTCATGATCTTTAATCGTACTTTGACTTAGGAATGGGGTCCATTCCTGTCATTTTATTAGAAACCCAAAACACTTCGAGAAATTAAAAACAAAAGAGGCAACAAGTTTTAACTCCCTGTGTTACTGTTCATTGTGATGATAGTGTCCTTACCTTTTGCTTAACTTCTTCCAGAACCATCCACCATAAGGGGGCCTACAATCATCTGCACATAGTAAGCCAAAAATTTTTATGTCAGTATTAATGAGTAGTTCAAAGAAACATTTATTTTGTGATGTGGGTGTCAGAACTGTTGTGTGTATTGTTGTACTGTCTGTAATAGTGACATCATTGTTAGTTTGGTAGCATATATTGGACTATAGTGGTGTAGGTATTACTTTCTTTCCTGTGTTTGTTGCTTATTATCACAGGTGATCTTGACAGTGGAAGTGTGGGACTCCTACCACCTGATGTCAGAGTATTGTCAGACTCTGGTGATGATGGTGGCCAAACAGAGGCACAGTCAGGGTGTGCAGAGGTTGAATCTGAAACTGAAGTTGACATTCTGCCATCCCTGTAATTCCATTAGAAACAGCCAGTAGGCCTATATCAACCCATTCCAGTGAACCCCCAGATATTGGACAGATGGAAGGTGAGACACTCAGTTAAGTGCCTGTGGCTTCAGTGCCTGTTGACTGTGGCCATAGTTAAAGTGAGGGCAAGGTGCGATGCAGGGGGTCAATAGGGGTGCTCGAGGAAGCCTGCTGTCCATCCTCCATCTGATCAAGTGTGTCTTCCTGTGCCACTAGATGTATGTTTAGGGCCATCATGGAGGTGCAGGTATGTTCTAATAGGTCTTCCTTAAAAATGCTTAGGGTTATAGATGTGGCACAGGATGGCATGCATGATTGTCTCCACCATGTTGCTGATTTAATGGATTGGATGAATGACATGTTGGAATGGGTGGTATCTGTGATAGAACATCTGCTGGAAGGGGGATGGCATCCATGTGGGTGTAAGTCAGCTACAGCATCTGATGTTAGCCAATGTGGTCATGCCCCATCATGGTCCCATAGTGGGTCTACTTCCAGTGCTCTGCCAGTGGTTAAGGTTTCCACACCCAGATGTGGCAAGCCATGGGGCCGTGATCCTGGGTATTCTTGTGTGGAGAGCTTGTCTAGCAGAAATTAATCACATTCAGGTAGCAGTAATGCATCTGACCATGGGTGTGGATATTCCAGGACAACTCCTGGCAGAGCCACTTCTCATGGTCGGGTAGGACAATGATGAACTGCCATCTGTATCATGCATGGTTTACATCTGTCCAACAAACCAAGATGTAGAGTTAGCACAGAGCTTGGTTGTGTTCTTGCAGACATTCACATACCAATTTCACTTGGAGAGCCCGTACAGACACACACACATAATAGATACATGGTTCAGCCACGAGGCTAAAAGCTCATTCTGTCTCAGTGGCCATTTGTTACTTTATCCAAATGTCTGCCTGTTTCTCTTTCCTCATACGCACTCATTTACCTTTTGTGTCATCCTAGTCTTTCTGCTCCTCCGCAGAACAACCTGTGCAAGTGATAAAAACTGTGCCATATCCTTGTTTTCTATCTTTTGGATTCAGGGATACATAAGCTTTGTGTCTGATGCTCAGGATGCATAGCTGACTTAGTGTTCAGTATATATGTGTTTGTGACGTTGTTTGGCTAGTTGTACTTTTGACATAGCTTGATCTTAGAAAGTTAGACAGGTGATAGAATCAAAACATTTTTTTCATCAGCATTTTTAAGAATCTTCTGAGGGTTATTAAGTCTGTAGGTAAAATGTGTCTCATTACTTTCTAACGTTTCTCTTTAATGATTTTTCCAGTACAAAAGTATGAGGCCAAAGGACATTTAGTGACCGTCAGTACTTTTGAGAGATATGAATGTGTGAATCATTGATGCCTGAGGCCTATTACTTGATAGTGAACACATACATTTGCATAAGTCTCTGCTGTCACAAGTTAAAATCATTGCTGTACAATTGACCCACCTTTTACTTACTTATATCAGCAAATAACAACATGCAAGGATATGCCATTCATTTGTATTATTAAACAATTTTGTTTTAACACTCCAGATTCAACACTTACCTTGTGCATCCAGCAGTTGTTACAGTTTTAGTTCATGCTAGGATTACACAGCCATTGCATGGGTAGGTAAAGGTTGTGAGCATTGTCTTCGTAGGATGAAGGTTTTAGCCCCTTAAGTGGCAAGTAAGTGTGCTATGTGCTGCCTCTTACCCAATGTGAGGACATATTGAGCACACCTATGTCTGCCTACACCCACAGCAGAAGCTGGCTCCCCCTCTGACTCCTCACTTTTATATGGCTGTGGTAACTTTGCCATTGGTGGTGAGTTGTGTGCCCCTTCCCCTTGTTGATGCTGCTAAGATTGTTTTCTCAGGATGATGTTGTGAAGCATGGTACAGACAGTGAAGATTTCAGTATACCTGCATGGATTGTACTGCAGGGCTCCCCCAGATGTATCTAGGCAGAAGAACCGTTACTTCAGCAGCCCAAACGCATGCTCTATGATATTTCTGGTTTGAGTATTTGCCTCATTATGTCGTTCTTCAATGGGTTTGGTGACCACAAAAGTTCCAAGCAACAAAGGAAGAGGTGCCACTTCAATGGGTTTGAGTGCATTTCCGATGGGTGTTATCAGCCATGGTTCCAGTGCATAATCTGCATCCCCGAGTAAATGACCCTGTGGGATATCACCCCCTAGTGAACATCTGATACAGTTGGGAGGTGTGACAGATATGTGAATCATGGTAACTGCCTGGGTTGCCAGCACACACATTCAGGATGATTCCCTTGGAATTACACATGACTTGGTAGTTAATAGAGTGTGTGACCTTTCTATTTATGTAGAGCCTTCCCTGTTCTCCAGCTGGTGTCTTGATTATGTGTAGAATCTATGGCACCCAATACATCAGGGTAGTGTGCTACAGGGTAGAAATCCTCCATATTTTTGTCCCTGTCCTTAGGTTTATGGGGAAAATATATGTGGACATGTTGGAGCATAGCATTCAGGAATTGATAGAGGATCCTGGATGCTGATGTTTTGAAACCCCCAGCATATCCCCTGCTGGTCTCTGAAAGGTTCCTGTAGCTAAAATTCTAAACGCTACATACCTTTGTCTCCACCAGTACTGCTTCCTCTCAGTTTGCCCTGGGTGTGAGTTGAGGATGACAGAGGTTGCAGAGTCCCTGTAGCACCCTACAATTTCCACCTCATGCAGATTGTGATAAGTTAACCGGGATCTGAAAACTCTTCTCCTTCTTGGCTGTGGTCTATTAGCAGCAGCAGCAGCATAGACATCAGCCTGTTGCACATACACATGAATTAAAGCAACAGCAACCTCTAGCATTGTTTCCGTATAAACTCCTTTCTATGGCTGTATTCCAATAAGTTTTGTAATTCACAGGGAAAACCAGCACTGAGTCTCCGCATTTGCTTTATAGCTTGTTGAATAGTTACTCCATCTTGGATCAGTTGATTAGCATACAATTCGGCTGCTTATGCTGTAATTAGCATGCCATGGAGTTTACAGTGGTTGTGTGGCTCTACACACCATGTAGAGCTGCTTACTGAATACAAAACAGTGTGCTACTGTGATGTGCACACTGTCTTAGTGGACCATGAAGGGTTATTGAATCTACCAGTATATATATTCAGGAATGGTGTGTATGAGTCAAGACTAATAATGCATATTTATTATGAGCCAATGATGATACATTGGAGATAAGTAATAGAAAATGTGATATATATATATATATATATATATATATATATATATATATATATATATATATATATATATATATATATATATGTGTGTGTGTGTGTGTGTGTGTATGCAAAATGGAATACAAGAATATATCTCCATCATGTTAAGTGGAAGGCTTAGAATTTTTGTTTATGGAGTTAGCTAGTGGAGATGGAAAAGTGTACAGAATGTGTTAAGCTAAGTTTAGAGCAGGAACAGAGCCAGGATTCAACCAGAAATTGTTTTAGTGTAGATATAAATGCATAGGAGATAGATGTGCCCTGATTGTAACTATGATTGCTTTCTAGGATATGACAGTGTAAACACAATAAAGGCCATTTCCCACAGATTTCTAGGGTTTTTAGGTGGGGAGAAGTTTATCACGTGAGAGTAATGGTCTGTTAGGATAATAGTCATGAAGAATGTTGGGCATTTTGAAAGTTTATATATTATGTTGTAGGTCGCAAGTAGGTGAGAATATGTGGGGTAGTGGGGTGTTTTAGGGCAGATCAGTGTTGGGTTCTATACAGTTTATTAGTAGCAAATTTTGCAATTTTGTTTAAAATTGTTCTTAGCAAAGTGTGAATATTAGTGAGGATTGGTAAGAGCTAGACAGTTGTGTGGTTTGCTTTTTTGTTTGTTATAAATATTTTAGCTCAGTATAATATTTACAGTTTTTGGTGAGTTGTTTTGTGTTAAATGAGGAGATCAAATTTCAGTGGTCATCTATTAACACTCACAATTGATGAGTACATGGAACCATTTCTTTTATTTTCTTATTGAAGGAAGCAATTTTAAAGTTGATTTTGTCTTGAATGTGGGATTTGGGGAAGAAAAGGAGGAATTTCGTTTTTTTATTGGGGATAATATTGTTATGCTTTTCAGAGACAATTTTTGATGCCATTAAAAGCTTCTTGTGTAATTTGTTCAAGATAGCTTAGGCTGCCTGTGGAGCAAATCAGGGCTGAATCATCTACTTAGTGGATTAAGGAGGTGTGCTGTGAGGAGGTAAATACAAATTGTTAATGAAAACATTAAAGTGAAGAGAGACAAGAAAAGAGTCTTGGGGTATCCCATGAGATACTAGCAAGAAGCAAGAAAGAGATATGCCATTTTACTGATTAATGTCTGTTGGATATGCAGCTACTGAGACATTGGAGAGTAGTCTGGTATAGACCTAGAAAGATATTTGTTGCAGGAGGCTGACATGTTCAACAGTGGCAAAAGCTTTCAACAAATTAAGGAATAAAGAAGAAACAGGTCTGCCACTGTCCCTTGCTTTGCTGATTATGTTTGTGAAGATTGACAGAGGTTATGCTGTGACCAGAACGAAAACCATGTGTTATAGGAGTGAAAGGTTGCTTATGGAGGAGGTAGTGGAATAGTTGTTTCTGAATACATTTTTCCAGAATTTTAGACAGTGGGAACTATATAGCTATATTATAGGTCTAAAGTCTGATAATTCACTTGAATTACCAGTTGAGAAATGGAATAATATATGACTTTTTGGAAAGGATGGAACATAGGAGTCTTGCATTGATCTGTTTATAAGAAGAGTTATGGGGTACGCATCATCTGCAGTTTTGAGGTATATTGCTGGGAGATATTTAAGTAAATGAGTTAGTAGGGTGGGGTATAGTGGAGGCTATGGAAGGAATCACCTTAGTAAGGTTTGATATGCTGTCAATAAAGTATGAGCATTTCTATTAAAGGAGCGTTGGGAGAAGAGTTTTGCTGACCTTTAGTTCCAAGATACAGTATTTCTTGGACAGACAACCAGAATTTGTTGCTATGGTTGGTTTGAAGTCGTTTTTTTTTTTTTTTCTATCAGTGTTAACCTGATTTTTGGTAGAATTACATATCTCTTTGAACTTTTGCAGGGTTTAAATGTGTTTTCTTTTATCAGTGTTTCTCCAGGCTTTTTTCTCTGTTTCCATGAGTAGTTTAATACTTTTGCATAGCCAGGGAGCATGGTTAGCTTTTATTCTTTTCTTCTTAATGGTGCGTGGCAACTGAGAATATTTAGGAATATTGTATTAAATTCCTGTACAGCATTATAGAAATGTAGAGCTTTAAGTATAGACCAGTTATAGGATTTTAGGGTGGATGTAAATATGACGATGTTAAATTCTGATGTTGTGTACCTTGGTGGATAATAAGTCTATTAGTACATGTTGGAGGTGGTCACTAAGAGTAAAAGGAAGAATACTAGGAGAAATATATTTTCTGGGGTTAGGTACCATTATCTAATCTTGTATTGTACCATTATCATTAGTTTTGTTATATGTGATGAAAAGACTTATAAGTTGTATCGGACCATAGAGATCCATGCTTGTGGAGGGGAAAGTCTGAGTTAAATGTTTGTCAGTCAATATTGACATCTGCTACTATTATTTTCTTATAAGAGATGGTATTTGATATACAGGAGAGAATGTCTCCGAGGATGGTCAGGTTGTTTCCTGGGGGATGTATAGAAGTATTATGCACAAGCTTTTCGGCTATCAAAAACTCAGCATTAGGGAAGCCTGATATAGTGCATGGTAAGGTGAGAATTCATATGAATTTAGACACAAAATGGCAACACCTCCTGCTTTTTTGTTTTCAGTCTACCCTGATAATATTATAACTTGATGGTAATATTGCTATTTCCTTCCTTTTGTGATTAGGCCTGGTTTCAGTGATAGCTAGGATGTGTGGAGTATTATATAAGAGATTCAAGCATGGAGTCCAGTTATTTTATTGCAAGTACTACACAAATTAATAGTGACTAGGTTGAATTTTTCACGCAGAGTGCGATTGCTGAGGTCTTGTTCTAATATGGGGTGGGGCAGCCTTTGCAGAATTTTGGCTAGAGGGTCTATGTTTAGGGTGTGTCCCCAGATCATTGCAGAGATATTAGAAGTTCAGTATGTATTCTCAGTGTTAGTCTTCTTTTCTGATGCATGGGTGGACAAGTAAGAATCTTTTACTTGTATAGATGAATGAAGGATACATTATAATTAGACGTAAGATTGAAAAGCAAGTGTTTGATAGTATGGTTGGTAAATTGTGTGTCTTTGGGTGAAGTGCATATTGATCATAAGCATAAGGTACCTGACGTTATGGAAATGTCATCAGAACGCTGCGGATGTGTAGTTGTATGTCCACACTGAGGTGGATAGAAAAGTTATTGCACATGTGGATGATTTGTTCTGAAGACGTCAGGATGGATGAAAGCACTTGACTGTGGATGAAGGGCAAGTAAAGTAGGTTATAACCCTCCCAACTCAGATATGCAACCAGAACCAATCAGTGAAAAAAGATGACACTACAGGGAAGGCCGCATGTAAAACTGATGGTGACTGGAGAAAGTGGTATTGAAAGTCGACATTGTTATAAAGTACAAGGAAGACAGTCAAAAGTATTGCGCATGTAAGGTTTTCCTTTGCTCTGTTTTTCCCCAAAATGTGAGGTTTCTCCTGGCAGTGCATGGAAAAATTCCAATTTAGGTACATAAGGTAAGGATTAGGGCTTGAGTCATCTGTTGCATTAGAGCTTATTATAAGATAGTAGGATAAATGCTAACAAAATATTTCTTCCATGTAAGACTTGTTCATGATATTCCACCTAAAAGTTGTTTAGATAAGAAGGTTGTAAATATTATTGTGTTTGAATGCAACTTTCCTAGTTTATAAGAATGGTTATCCATAACCTTGTTCCATACATCTCAACAACCCCTGAGTTTGGAGAATGTCCATGAGTTTGCCTTACATTTTTCCCCTATCCTTCAAACGTTTTTTTATTTTATTTTCTGGTAAATCACTGAGAATTTTAATCATCCACTAAAGTCAGACATTAGTTTTGTACTTTGTACTGTTTAAAGATGAATGCTGATGGAAAACCTATTCTTGGATTTACCTTATAAGTGAATTAGAGTAATAATAAAACATTGTCCTTGATTATAGGCATTTGCCCCCATTAGTTTCTCTGATTCTCAATTCAAAGAGGAACAAAGCTATCTTGTGCCTGTTTTTATTTCTATCATAGTTGTTAATTTTGTTGTTGTAAGGAAAGATGTACCCTTTATAATAAAAAAAAACATTGTTGCTGAAAGAAGGCTATCACTCATCTGGTCAGGATAAAACAGAAGAACTTCTGTGGGTCCTGTTCAAGCAGCTTTATTATGTACAAACACATCAGGAATGAGGCTTAAAAACTTTAACTTAAATAAACTTGTAAACAAACTAGCTATTACACTCATACATGCTCACTCTCTGGCTGCACTCTCAAAATGGCAGTGAAGCTAGCATTTGCTTACTATTTATATCCACGTGCTGTCCTTGAAATGCTTCTTAAAGGATCAACACACACACACACACACACACACACACACACACACACACACACACACACACACACACACACACACACACACACACACACACACACACACACACACACACACACACACACACACACACACACACACACACACACACACGCACAGACAAACACACACACACACACACACACTGTTCTACATCCTCCCTCTTTGAGAAATGAGTCATGTATTATTGACGACATTGACTGACATGCAATTGCTACAAATAATTCTTTGACATGCAATTATACAGAACTAAATACATACAGACAATTATGTCCAGGTTGCTGTGTATTTCACACTAGGTCTGAAAATAGACCAAATTGTGTGACATAGAAATTGGAATTAGGTCTACCAACTGGAACTGTTTCTGCTGAATGTCCAATTTTGGGGACATCAGGAATGCTATCAGGAATGGAAGTAGGAGTTAAGACATGTTCTGCAGCAGGAATATTGTCTAGATTGCTCTGAGATCTAGAGTCTGTATCACAGGAACAATGCTGCAATATCGATACTGGTACAGGTAGTAGATGTCTGTGATTTCTCCTGTACTCTGCACCCTCAGATTCTATGAAGTAGGATCTCAGCTCAGTACATATACCTGTTAGTGGACCAATCCTGTCTAAACCTATCGCCGTTTGTATCTTCACTGTCTCTCCTTCTTTTAATGGACGAAGAAATCTGCTTCATTTGTCATAGCTGGACTTCTAGAAAGAATGCTTTTTGAATAGTTGGGCTTTGATTGTTCTGTTGTCCTTTGCTTTAGGCCTCAACAAACTGGAACTGATAGGCAATGTTGTTCTGGTTTGCCTAGATAGAAGTCTCTGAGCAGGCGAGCCAAGTATATCATCACTGGATATGTTTCTGAGATTGAGTAAATTCAAAAAGGCACTAGTATTATCATGCTTTGACCTCTCAAGTAATTGCTTTGCACTCTGTACTGCATGTTCAGCTAGTCCATTTGACTGTGGGTATTCTGCACTACTAGTAACATGTACAAAGTCCCATTCTTTTGCAAATTTCTGAAACAGCTGACTGGTAAATTGGGTACCATTGTCAGAAATAACTTTGTGTGGACTACCATGGACTGAGAAATTATGTTTCAACTTGGTGATAACAGCTGTGAATGTTAGGTTAGGTAGTAAATCTATCTCAAACCAGTTGAAATAAGAGTCTACCAACACTACGTAATACTGATTGTTCCACTCGAATATATTAGTGGCTACTGTTGACCAAGGTAGTTCAGGAACTTGACTTAGATGAAGTGGTTCTTTTTGCAAATGTAGTTTATTGCATACTAAACAAGAAGAAAGTAAATTTATCAATATCTTTTGCTAGAGAAGGCCAAAATACTAGTCCTCTCGCCCTTCTTTTGGTAGATTTGGAACCTGGGTGACCATGATGCAAAATCTGGATATAATCATACTGTAAGGAAGGAGGAACAACAATTTTAGGACCTTTAAAAATAATGTCATCTTCCATCAACATCTCATCTCTGTATGGAAAATAACTTTACACTTTAGGTTGATACACTAGATTGCTTTGGCAGCAATCCTACATTGATGTAGTAGGTGAGCTTTTGCAAAATTGGATCAGTCTTTGTACAATCTCTCATCTCATCAAGTCTCGTGGTAGAAAAACTATGCACTTCCAAGACATCAAAGTCAAAATTCTCTGCATTAATCTGTTCTGTTGTATTTCTGGATGATCTGGATAAGGTATCAGCCAGTTAAAGAAGTTGCCTATTGTATAGAACATTTTGAAGTTGTACTTTTGCAATTTGAGCATCATTCTTTGTAATATATAGGCTTCTTTAAAATAGTAACTAGAGGTTGGTGATCAGTTTCAATCTGAATATCTTGACCATAAATAAAATCAAGAAACTTTGAACATGCAAATACTATTGCCAAAAGTTCTTTCTCAATGTGAGTATATTGCATTTAATTTTGGCTAAGAGTTCTAGATGCATAGGCTACTGGTCTGCCTTCTTGAAGAATTACTGTACCAAAACCAAATGTTAAAGCATCACAAGAAAGTGTGACTGGTTTATTAACATCATAGTATCTTAATGTAGGTGGGGTGGCAATTTTCTGATTAAGATCTTCAAATGCTCTCTGGTATTGTTCCAACCAAGAACATGCAACATTGTTGCTTGTCAGCTCTCTCAAAGGTGCTGTCAACTCACTGGAGTCTGGTATAAAC
Organism: Protopterus annectens; assembly: GCF_019279795.1. Taxonomy (NCBI): domain Eukaryota; kingdom Metazoa; phylum Chordata; order Ceratodontiformes; family Protopteridae; genus Protopterus; species Protopterus annectens. The sequence continues at coordinate 731,025,996 of NC_056734.1, read as the reverse complement.
TTGCCTAAATAGTTGACCATACTAAGAAAACGTTGTAGAGCCTGAACATTATCCTGTGCTGGCATCTCTAGAGTGGCTACTTGCTTGGATGGTTCTGGTCGCAAGCCATTGCTGGTAAATAAATGACCTACATATGTAACTTCTGGTAGTCTGAATTTGCACTCAGAGGATTGAGCTTTAAGTTCACTTCACATGCTCTGTTTAGAACTTTCCTAAGGTTTCTGTCATGCTCTGCCTCACCATTGCCCCCCAACCAATAAATCATCTACTATTATGGCACAACTATAACCTGAAAAAAGTTTCTCCATTGCACGCTGAAAGATTTCACTTGCAGAATTAATTCCAAATGGCATCCTGAGAAATCTATATATTCCAAATGGGGTAGAGAAAGTAGTCAGTAATAAAGATTTGCAATCAAGTATCACTTGCCAAAATGAACTTTTTGCGTCTAAGACAAAAAAAAAAAACAGTGGCATTTGGCATTAGGGCTGTGACTTCCTCGACTGTGCACATGGAATGCCACACCCTCTTCAATGCTTTGTTCAAGTCTGTTGGGTCAATGCATATTCTGATTTCATCTGAGCCTTTTTGTTTTTGGTGGACTGCTACCATGGACAACACCCACTCATTTGGTTCTGTAACTGGACAAATTACACCTTGCTGCAATTTTATCCAACTGATCTTTGACTTTATTCTGCATAGCTATAAGAACCCTTCTTGCTGGTTTGACCATTGGACTGATCTCTGGGTATAACTTCATAGAATACACAACTGGAAGTTTGCCTAACTTGTCATCAAAAACATCAGTATACTCTGAGAAAATAGCTTCAGTAAAATCATCAACTAGGATATGTGCTTATATGATGGACTTCTTTGGTAAAGTTAAGCAGATTCATTTTCAAACTGTCTCTGAGACCCAATAGTGACTGTACAGGTCTCCGGACTACATAAAATAGTAAGCTGTAGCAGTTCCTAGGCAAATAACATGAAAGCACTACTGAGCCTTTGGTTTGAATTTCTTCACCTCCATAAGCAACAAGTTTTGCACAACTAACAACATTAAGTTGCTTACCAGCTCTCACCTTAGCAAACATTTCTGCCAACATAAAATTACACTTTGAACCAGTGTCTACTTAGAGCTTGGTGGATTTACCATTGATCTGGACAGTACAAAAATCCTTCATTCTTTGCCAACAAATTTATTGCATCAACCTTTTCACCAATTACTGATACATCATCTACGTAGAAAGTAGGGTTGCAGCTCTCTATATGTTCAACTTGCTTTTTGAGTGACCTTTCTTTATAACTGTGTGAGGTTTACTTGAATTCCAAAACTTTTGAAAATAGTTCAATTTTTTTACACTTGTGGCATTGCTGACCAAATGCTAAGCACTTTTCTCTTTTAGACTCATGACTGGCACCACAATTGCAACAGTTAACAATAAAGCTTGATTTGGGTTTTGCTGACTCACCCTTGTACTGCACTGAGCATGTCCTTTTCACTGAACTAGTCTTAGAACTTGCTGGAAAATTACAGGTTTTACCTGCCACACTAGCAGAGTGTACAGCTACCATGTGCTTAGGTCTGCTTCTACTAGCCATGTGTTGCATGCTGTCTACATTTGCTCTGGAGCCTGCTGAAACCATGCTCTTATCATTTGCAAGCATACTTGTGTACCTTTCTGTAACTTCGTTGATCTGACAGATCTCATTAGCTTTGCTTAGCATTAAATCACTGTCACAAAGCAAAATCTTTCTCACTGCAGCACTATTAATGCCACACACAAGTCTATCCTTTATTAACTCATCTTTTAAGTCACCAAACCTACACATTTTAGATTTGTTTCTAAGGTCAGTAATATAAGCTGCAAAAGTTTCTCCCAGTTTTTGATCTCTTGTGTAAAACAAATGTCTTTCTCAATTTTTTTTTAATTTTCAAATACAGTTGAATAAATTCCATAGTATTTGTATATAATATCTTAAATAACTGTGTGCACTATTTATATCAGCCTGACACTATAACAGAGCTCAATATATACAATTACTTTATAGGTATAACAATCCAGTTATCAGAGTGTATCTGTTCAGTTATTGTAAGGTGTCAATCAATGATAAGACTTTTTCCATGGATTGTTAATAAATGGCTTAGGATGAATCCTTAATTCTTTAATTTTAATTTCCAAATATGCTGTGGTCTTCAGTAGGCTGCAGAAGTATTCTAAAGTCAGTATTGTGTTTGTAATTCATCTTCTTGTTATACACTTCCTATACTTCCTACACTAACGTATTTCTTTAAATGAAGAATTACTAATTATTCTGTATAAATCTTGCGAATACATCAGAATGCTTTGCATAGTTAGTTAATCTTGTTGTGGAATTTTGTATGTTGTTTCTATTGTTTGCATATCCAGAACTTTTAGTTCTTTGATACACAATCCTTTATGTTCCCACAAATTAATTATTTATTTGTATATTTTATGTGGATAGCTCTTTTTAACTATGAATGGTGTTAAAAGATCAAACCAGATTTTAAATCTATATTTGTATTAATAATTTTCCTAAATGAGTCAATGTAATAATTAATCATATGAGTTTTAGTTGGCTTAGTTATGTTATATTGCATACTAATACATAATATGTGCCATGGCCAAACAAATGCCTCTCTAATATAACATTTGTCTAGGGGTTGCACATTTCCCTGAACTTGCACTTCCAACACTCGGGGTCTTCCCTTGATTCAGCCTGTACAACAATATGATGGTTTTCCCCTTCTCCTTCATATACTGCTCATGCATACACAAATGAATGCTCTCTTTCAATGGTCTCTGACCCAGCGAAGTTTAGCAAAATGAATGCCCTGGTGTGTGCATCTTTGTCAGAATAAGCTGCTTGTATAAAAATATTGTACTCTTGCTCAAATAGTCTCCAGTTCTCTGCAATATTCTGATCAAATACAAGTGGCCTCTGCCATATTAACACATACCAGTGAAGGGTTTTGCAAGTATGCACGAACACAAACACATATACATGTGCCAGAAATTTATGCCAGTACTTGTAACTATGCCCAATAGCACAACACACCTCTGAATAGCTGAACTTTGTGATAAAAGTCTTCTGGGCACAAGAATATTTTTGAAATCCCTGTACTGTAAGAAATCACCTCTTATCAGTGTAAGAAACATTTCAAAATAAATGCACTGTGCAAATAAACTTGGCAGCAGAAGCTCAGATTAAAAACATTTCAAAGTAATTGCACTTTACGTATAAACAGCACACTGAAACTTTCCCAAAATGGCTGTACTTTGCCAAATAGCTCTGTACAGTGCAAGAAACACTCTTTAATGGCAGCACTCTGCAAATATGTGCCCCCAGCACAACAAAATTTTCAAAATGACTGTATTTTGACTGCAGTTTATGAAATAGTTGCACACTGCACACAATAAACTCTTTGGAATAAATGCACAGTAATAAATACACACTGTAAGCACATTTCCACACTTTGACATACTTCAAATAACTCTAGTTATACCCTGAATAGCTTCAATCAATGAAAAATAGTAGTTCATGCCAAAACACAGTAACTTGCCAAACAACATGCAGTCATCTTGCTTTATTTATGCTTAATGTGCCCCTTTCACCCTTTATTAAATTTGTTTTGCTCGTTTGATCTTTTTTCATGCCCATTATACTTTTATTGTACTAATTTTGCTCTAAACATGCTCGTTCTACTTTAAACATGCTCGTTTTGTAATTCTGATGTAATTCCAAACCCCCTATGTACTTTTCTGATAGTCGTTTTATCAAATATCTTAATTTTAAACATTTTGTTTAATTAATAAACTTTTTTGTGCCCCTCGCTTACTTAATACTGTGGTTTGTGCCCTTGTAATACTCCATTTTATATTTTTTAATAAATAAATAATTTGTGCAAGTTTTCATTACCTTTAGTTCATTTCTGGTCCTTTTTTGTACTCGGTTCTCTTAGTTTACCTTTACTGTTAACTCTGCACCTCATAGATTTGAAAAGCAGTCTGTGGAATCACAATTCTGACACCATGTCACTCATCTGGTCAGGATAAAACAGATGAACTTCTGTGGGTTCTGTTAAAGCAGCTTTATTATGTACAAACATCAGGATTGAGGCTTAAGAACTTTATCTTAAATACACTTGTAAATAAACTAGCTATTACACTCATACATGCTCAGTCTCTGGCTACACTCTCAAAATGGCACTGAAGCTAGCACGTGCATGCTATTTATATGCACATGCAGTCTTTGAAATGCTTTTTTAATGGTATGCGTGCACACACACACACACACACACACACACACACACACACACACACACACACACACACACACACACACACACACACACACACACACACACACACACACACACACACACTATTCTACAAAGGCTTTCTACAAACTGCATTTTTTCTCATGTCTCTGAAAAAATAACTCAGCTAAACTCCTCTTCAGTTAAGATCTGTCTTGATCGCTTCATTATTACTGTAGATTGAAGCATATCTATTGTTTAGCACAGCCAACAAGTCTTGAGCAATCTTATTAAGATTCAGCAAGGCTAGATCCTCAAAGAGATATATATTTTAATTAGGAGCACATAAGTAACTTTTACATGCAAATTTTGAGAGAAGTACAAATTAATCCATCTCCAAAAAATGTCTCCAGCCTATAGAGGACACATATGCTGTATATCTGTCACAAAACATCCTATGCTTATATGTATACAAATGGAAAATACTGCACAAGCCTTTTACAACCCTTACCACTTAAAGAAAATATGTTCCCATGAATGTTTTTGACAGCTGACATTAAGTGAGGTAAAGCTATACGATTTTTAAAAAGGAATAGAAATGACATCGGCAAATATGAAGCAGTTTCCACCTCATTTAACATTGTCACATCTAAGTAGATTGTTAAATCTAAATATCTGAGAGAAGAATTGTTTAATACAGAGAGACAGACATATTAAGATCAATGAAAGAAATAGACTATAGAAAGTCAATGAAACCCAAAAAGATAGAAGTTTGATAAAACAAATGATCACAGTAATTAGGACTGTTCATAGAAATCCATGCAATATAAGAGAAGTAAATAGGATATATTACTGTACAGCTAAAATGATAACAGATAAAGCCTTACTGTAAAAACACAGGACAGTAAGGGAAAGAAAGGGGAGAAATCAAGTCCCATAATGGAAGTGTCAAACAGAGAAAACTATAAAGCAATTAAGACAAGAAGTGTCTTATATAGAAGAGGGAACAGATCAACAAAAATGTTTAGAAAGATAGACGTGATAAAAGTAATATGCAATATCAGAAAAAATCAGGATCTATCATGCACTATTTCAGATAATAAACTAAATATACCAGCACAGGATGAATAAATTAGAAGATATTCAGATAAATATAAAAGAAAAGTGCAAAATAAGCAATTTATTGATGATCCAAAAAAGTTTTGTAGAGAATTTGGAAGTAAGGCAAAAGAAATTGAAACGCCACCAAAAAAAGAAGAAATACATGTATTTTGGAGAAATATCTATGAAAATACTGTGGAACATAACAGAGATGCTGAACGGATAGAAGAAGCAAAAAAAAGAATAAAAAATTCAAATGTACAGGATATGAAATGGGATGAAGTAACGGCCAGAGAAATTGAAACAGGTTTAAGCAAAGCTTCTAATTGGAAAAACCCTAGCCCAGATGGAGTACCTAACTTCTGGCTGAAAGTATTAACATCTTTTCATGAAGATTTAGCCATGAGTAAGAACTGTTTGTATGGGCATCCGAAACAGACACCAACCTGGTTAACAGCAGGAAAAATAATACTCCTACTTAAGAGTGAACCTGCAAGCTATCATAAAAACTATAGATCAATAACTTGCCTTCCAAAGATATATAAACTATACACTGGAATTGATGCTAACAGAATTTATATTCATTTAAAAGAAAATTCAGTCATGGCAGTGGAACAAAAGGGTAACAAAAGAAAGTCATATGGAACAAAGGATCATTTGTTGCTAAAGCCATAATGGAGAACTGTAATAAGGGGAAGAATCTAAGTATAGAATGGCTAGACAACAAAAAAGCACTTGACAGTATCCCACATTCATGGATAAAAGAGTGCTGCTTAAAAATATATAAGATATACCCTACGCTAATTGCTCATATTATAGCGACCATGAAATGGTGGCAAACCACTTTGCAGTTAAGCCATGATAAAAGGCAAATTATTCCAGAGATAAAAGATCAAAGGGGGATATCCCAGGGTGACTCTTTGTCACTGCTGCTCTTTTGTCTTTCCCTTAACCCTTAGCCCATTAAGCTGTCTACTTAAAAGATTAGGTCACAGCTACAATTTGATTCCCAGAAAACAACAAAGTGTAAAGACTTTTCATTTTCCTTTTGTGGACAGTTTAAAACTGCATAGTTCATCACAACTTGGGGATTGTGCAAACATTATAATATTGAAGTAGCAGAAAAACATTGGAAACATGAACCACAAAACATTATAGAAAATGATGAAGTTTATATCACACATGGGATCACTCATTACCAACAGTTCAAAAAATAGATGCGAGAAAACCAGGTATAGTAGTCCATGTAAAGAAGACAAAAGTAGCATTGATCATTGAAATTGCTAAACCCAGTGACTACAGTGTCTTACATACTAAGAGACACAAAGTCATAAAATACCAGGATATGCTGACAGAAATGAGGGCAATGTGGAAGAAGGATACCCAGAAAGTTCCAATAGTAGTAGGAGCAACAGGTCTTAAAAAAAGAATTTACATTTGTACTTAGATATGTTACATGTAACTCCATATGAATTGTAGAAGGAGTCAAGTACTGGGCACATTGCATGTGCTTCGAAGATCACTTCTGGCTAACATAAAATATTAAAATGATACTAATTTCATGAACTTTAATTATATTTTGACTTAGGAATGGGGTCCATTCATGTCATGGTATTAGTAATTCAAAAGACTTGGAGAAATTAAAAAGTCAGATACTAGATATCACTTTTGATAAAATACCTTGATTTTGAATTAAAGCTATAGCATATTGTAAACAGATAACTAAAACTGGAAATTCTACATTAATGTACACTTTCAAGACATACCAAAAACAAACAGTTATGGCCTGTGTTTGAAAAGTTATTGACAGACATAATGCCTGTCATTCATTACCTCATATCCTTTACAGAACCAGTTGTTCCAGTGTGAAGCATAAAAAAAGGGATGGTGTTTTCTCTATGACAGTCTTAATGACATGACACTTTACTCTGCCTTAATGAAGGACTGGGTGATTGCCAGTAGTAAGAGATATGGGGTATGGGGGGCTACCTCAGGGAAGCATATCTTTTTTAAGACTGACTACTCCCTTAAGTTAAATGCTGTAAGACAACTAATTCTTCTTATAAGAAATTGATACTTGGTTTAAAGTATACAACTCTGATAAATATCCAGCAATAATTATTGTTCAAGGTGATGATGAAAGGACCATGTTACACAACACAAAACGATCGAAAAGGAAAATGTTAAGACAGAAGTGGTAAAAAGCTCATTCCCAGTAAATAAAAGGCGCTAAGAAAGATTAGCAGCAGAGTTGGTAGCAGAAGCCAACTTAGGAGTAGCAGCATCTTACTCTTAGGGAACTAAGATGTATTTGAGTTATGATAAAAAAAAAAAACAGTATCCAAGGAAGAAGCAGTCATCAAGCAAGGAGACAGTCACAGCCAGTTGCCGATCAGGGGCAAGGATCCACTGGATTGCACATGCTCTCTAGATATTGAACCACAAGTAGCAGTATGAATTTGTCGTAGTCTATGTGGGTGTTAATTACCTGAGACGTACCCTCCTGGACTATACAAAGAGAGACATGATAGAGATTTCAGATTATGTGCTCCAGTCAGGAATGAGCCTAGTACAGAGAAACATTCTACCTTCTCCAAAGGTGATACCACAATATAAACAGAAGATGATTGACTAACAACTGGCTTAGTTTTTGGTGTTATTCTAAGGGGGTCTAATATTTGTCAGCTTGGGAGGACATGACTGACAGACCACACCTGTTCTCACTAGGCTTTTGGATATTGGCCAAAACATTATCCACCCCTGTAGTAACTTGTTTATGCAATGCCACTCTGATAAAGCTTCTAACATCGTAAACTATATGCAAGATAAATACAGACAAAAGTATGCCCATGAGAGTAAGTATTCCATTACAAAACAAAACTGGACTAATGCAAAAACAAATAACAGAATAAATCATGGAATAAGGAACCATAAAACCTTAGACTTTAATAAAATAAAAAACACATGTTGGAACAATTAAACTTGGTAAACGCTTTCACATTCAGCTTCATCAGACAATAAAAGCTCATCCAACATTACCTGCACCAAAATAACCAATCAAAATTAAAAGGCACACAAGCATCATAATATAACAATTATACATGTAAATAATGTAATTAAAAACAAAAACAAGATAAATGTAGAATGCATATACAAAAATTAATACATATGTATAAAAACAAAAACAAATTAAGAGATTAAAGAATGTGTAACATAAAATTCTAACTATCAAAACTTTAGACTCTGTCCTTTTAAAATAGGTTTTAAAGAGGCTTTCTCATTCAAGCCTCTACCCAGATCTGCTCTTAGCCTAATAATCTACCTGACCTCCATACACTCTGTTATATTTCTAATATCACCCTCATGCAAACTAGATTTAACAATATCAATGGCTAAAAATGTAAAAGTGTGCTAATCATCAGTTTGTAAAACATGTTTAGAAAGTGTATTATTGTTGGAACATGGGTGGCTGCAGTGGTGCAGCGGTTAGCGTTGCCGCCTCACAGCAAGAGATTCTCCGGTTCGATGCTGGGGTGCCTTCTGTGCGGAGTCTGTATGTCCTCCCTGTGGTCGTGTGGGCTTCCTCCGGGTGCTCCAGTTTCCTCCCACATCCCAAAGATATGCTGTAGGTGGATTGGACACTCTAAATTGGCCCTAGGTGTCAGTGTGTGCATGTGTGTGCCTTCTGTGGAAGGTTGGGCGCCTGGCTGGCAGCTCTACACTGTAAAACTCCACTGCCAATCATGAGCAGACAAGGTGATCTGCTGTGGCGACCCCTAACCAGGAAAAGCTGAAAGAAGAAGAAGAAGGAGAAGAAGATTATTGTTGGAACATACCCAGATACAATAAAGATGTTCTCTTATCCTATCTTTTAACATTCTGTCAGTTTTACCTACACAGAATGACTGGCATAATGTACAATAAGCCAAATAGATTACATGCTGAGTGAAACAATTAGCATCTACCTTACAGACTTGCGTCCTATATCAGGGTGCACAAATGAGCCATTACAATATAACTACAAAACTTACATTTCTCACAAGGATGTATAACATTACTGTTATCATATGTATTGTCAATGGGTTCCCTTGGATAGCATAACATTCTTTTCAACACTAATGTTACATGTCCAAGTCTTGCTGGGAGAGTTTTCTGCCTCTCTCTTCTCCATGTGGTATACAGCACATGTAAATGTGAGTCATGTACAGCACTAAATGAAGGGAAGCAATGCAAAATTCATAATGCCGCTGTCGTTTATGTTTACAGTGGGAACCTTTATAGATGAGCATTGTGACATCATGTGGGGAAGGTAGGTCTATAAGCTTATAGAACTATATTGTATAAAGACAACAAATCTAGGTCTCACAATCATGAGATAGTATGCATTTGAATATTACAACAGCCAGTACTGGAAGTTACTGTGATTCTCTAATTAATCATATTAAGAATAGAAATGAATTGGTCAGATAAAGTAAAAGGATAGAGTTGGGTCATTATTACTATCCCCTTTAAGGCATATAAATTGTTCATATTGAGTAAACACCAATGTCATCAATTTGGACATTGGTGGTATTTTGTGTATTGCCCAAAGGTATTAATCCCCAGTCCAGGGAATACCTCAATAACATCATTGGGAGGTGCAGGGAATGCCTCAAGAAAGATTTTGGGAGGTGGAGGGGGTGGTGTTTTAGCAAAGGCTTCAAGTGAATTTCAGCTGTGATGTAATTATAGGAATATGAATTCAGTTAAATTGTTTTTCTGGAATGTGGCTATTAGAATGCACCCTATAAGAAGACAAAGAACAATGCTGAGGGGAGAAATGACAAATTGTCTGTTTGCAAGACATGAAAATGAAAGTAATGGAGGGTATGAAATTTAGGTTAAAGGATGTTTGACGAGGTGTATGCAGGCCACAGACCAGGTGTAGGAAGAAGGAAGAGCTTTTATTATGCCATAGCTCACTTCAGTTGCTGATGCATGGAGTCAAAGTTAAATGGCAGAGGAGATAAATAGCACAGAGAGTGGTAATAAATGGGAGACCGAGGGTAATAAGTAGCACATATGCCCATAATACAGATGGCACATTTTCTGTGTATTTGTTAAAGACTGGGAAAATGGGTCCACTTTAGATAAACGAAAACGCAATCTCTCGAATGCTCATATGAGCGAATAATCATAACATTGAAAGTGGTATTTTGGGATTGTAGTACAGTGAAGCGTGGGATATTTGCCGTTTCCTCACTGTAGTGTGACCTCAGAGTAGGAATATATATTTAGTGGGGGTCAACAAATTTTGAAGTTATGATTATTCGCTCATACGAGCATCCGAGAGATTGCATTTTCATTTATCTGACACAGACCCGGGAAAATGTGTCTTGTGCTTTGGAGATTATTATATTGATGGTGGACTTCAATTTCATATTAAAAAATGGATAGACTGTGCAATAAAATGGAATATAATAAAAAGAGTCAGATGTATGTAATGGAATGGATGTCTAAGACTAGGTGGATCTATTGTCAGAGGGCTAAAACTGTTACAGAGAAAAATATCACGTATGACTGGTGCAGTAATAGCACCCAAGAATATGGTGGCTTCAGTGAAAGTCATAGAAACAAAGGAGATTCATTTATTAAATGAAGTAAGCAGATAGAGGTGGCCACATTATAAATGGAGAGGGGAACAGAAGAGCAAAGAAATAAAACTCCTGATAGCTGATTTGATAAAGAGAGACATAAGGCATCACAAGAGACATTAAGGCTGTTACAGTTTGAAGAGAATAAAACAGTGCTTGGGGCAAACTGATGGAGAGAAAGCAAGGAAGAAAAAGAAGGATAAAAAATACTATTTATGAGAAAAACAGAAAGAACCTAGTTCTATCCAGCAAGGAAAAAGAAGAGTGGCTCTTGAGAAAAAGCAGATAGGGAAGGAGGCATCAAATTAAAATCTGAGATTAGCCTCCCAGATTTAACTCAAACAGAACTGGAAATGATGAGAAAATGGAATTACTGGTGAGTAAAAGGGGGACCTGATATGAATATACCTTATAATGTTGTACCCCAGAAGTAGGGTTTTAACCAGGTTTTGGTAGTTACTAATATATTAGGCGAGCGTAAAGCCAGATGAGTATGTAGGTCGGATAGCCTGTTACTAATACTTCTTAGATTTATGTTATGTAGGATTAGGTAATCTTTTGTATTTGAAAAGGTCCCCTTTGTTTGGAAGAGTTGCTGTTGAGGGATATGGATTTATCTAGGGCTGATTTGGATGTCCCCACTAAAGTTAGTAGGAGTGAGAAAGCTTGGTGGGTTAGTAGTGTTTTGCATTTTTTTTTCCTTCCTAGTTTTTGAAGTATGGGTTTGTAGAATTGTAAGTGCTTTTGTAGAGTCAGGGGGTGGTTATGTCATAAATATTGTGTGCTAAAGTGTGTGTATTAGGTTGAGTTGAGTGAGTGTGAGTGGAATGGTCTGGGTTGTGTAGTGTGGAGAGATGCCTGTATGGTATTGAGCAATGTGAGCGAGTACAGTGTTTGACAGTAGTGAGAGCATGATTTATAGTACCATTGTGTGAGTCTGAGTTAGGAGGGGGGGTGAGGATTGTTTAAAAGCAGAAGAGGTAGGATTTAGTCTGAATATTCAGCTTGTCATTTGTAATGGGTTTAAGTGAGGTGATAAGAAATTAGCTATGGCAGAGTGCTGGTGTTTTGTGGGTACAGTATGAGTTCATTGGCTGATCTATGTAAGGGGTGATTGGTGAAAGTGGAAGGGAGTGGGACTAAGGGAGTGCCACTCACCAATTGTGTTAGCCACCAGAAATAATCTGATCAAGGGAATAAAAATAGTCTTGCACTTCAATAAATAGGTAAAAAAGGGAAAACAACGAGAATAGGAGTGTGGACAGCAGGCGCATATTGTACTAGGACTGTATTTGTTTGTTTGCAATAGTGACTGTGCCATCCTATGTACTATTGTATGTTACAACTGTTGCTCTAATTCAAAGGATAATAAAGCAATAACAGACAATGTGGTGTGGTATATTGAAGATTTACCCATGGTTGGTGCGGTTTAATCATGAGGGCAAAGCCCGGGTGATTAAATAAAGCCAACCGTGGGTAAATTTCAATATACCACAACCACAGAGTCGGTTATTGCTATTATACAATGACATTATTTAAGAAAAAAAAATACTTACTTTTCTTAAATAATGTCTTTGTATAACGGCGCATTACTGTTCTTCCACTGGTTGTGGTACACTGCTTCCTTGTGTTGATGTACTAAGCATGCGTATGGGACTTGTGTTCCATGCATACCCAGTACATCAATGCTTTGAAACAGAAGCAACGGAGAAAAGAAAGTTTCCTTTGCTCCGTTTTTTTCTTTCTTTTTTTTTTTTTTTTTTTATTTGTTTAAAAAAAAACTTTTGAGGACTTTATACAAACGGAAAAAAGTCCGAGTGACCAGACCTTTTTCTATTGGTATATTGTGGGATTTACAATGGGCATTCTGGCTAATCAGCATGCACGTTTTGGAATATTAATGGGGGGTCATTGTATAATAAGATGTATTTTTCATTGTGCAGCTATTATATAATAATGCTTATGGAAGTTGACCAGAGCGGTGAGGTGGGAGAGTGCCTTAGAGCTATTACAATGCTGGACTTCTACAAGTACTTTCTAAGAGATCTATGTAGAACTAATCTTGCTGGTGTCTGTCAAAAAACAATTACTAGAAAATGGAAATCAAAGTCTAAACCAAACGTATTAGAAGTAGTGAATATAGTAACAGAGATAAAAGATGGAAATGGGATATTTAGACAAGGGTAGGAGCAAATTATATAGAAAAAATGGGAACTGTGTCAACAATACATGCAGAATAACATTCTGGAGGAGGAATGAGATTTAAGGGAAGGCATGAAATGAATAACCTATGCAATGTTCGACTAACAATGACTGCACAGAAAATTATATGTGATGTATAGTGTTTGAAACTGAAAATATGTTAATATGGTTTGTTTTAATTTATATAAATGTATGATTGCCTATGTCATAGGTGATAATTCAATAAATATGTTTTTTTTTGTTAAAATAAGATCGGGGGATACTATCAGGGTGCACCTCCATTTGTGCTAAAATATTAACACATATTCAACATTGATTCTTACAGTAAGTTATATGAATATAACACTTAGCAAAACACCTACTATTAAGCTATAGACTACAAGTATATTAATTTATAATTGTGAACCCTTACATCAGTAATTATGCTACAGTTTATGCAAAGTGCTTATTAGGTGGGTGTATTTTTGCAAACTGCAAACATGAGGCTGCCTTCTGCCTGCTGAATAGTTCTTACAGTGGCCTTGAGATGATATTTTCTATTTTGGAACCTATTTATGTTTTAGTGTTGGGGATCAAAACTGGAGGGGAGAGGTGCATGCTTTTTGCCTGACTGCACTGAGAGAATCTCTATTGTGAAGATTTAGACAGTATTAGAGGTAACAGAGAGTTTAGGGCAGCCAATAAGGGGATCTTGTCAGAAGAACAGAGGATAATGTTAAAAAGAGAAATTCAAGAAAATGAAGTAGATGAGACAATGAAAACAGTTATAAACAATAACACATTGGGGATTTGTGGGTACCCAGTTGAATAATATAAATGGGGTGGGGGCAAAATATGACAGATCATGTCTGTATAATAGGGGAACAGTAAGTATATGGGCCACCAGTGAGACATATCAGGCTATAATAACTAGCTGTCCTATCAAAGTAATAAGATAATATACCAGATGTCATCAACTTTAGATCCATGTCATTAATTAACCTAGATATCAAGATTATGGCAAAGATTTAGGCTTTGAAATTTTAAAAATGCACTTTTATCAGTCATAGAGAGCAGAGAGAGTGTCTTTGCACAACACAGGTCAATATCAGATTACTGACGGAGATTGACAGCTTTCTAGAATAAGCATGGGGAGGGTAATGATAGAGCAGGACTGGTACTGTTTGACAAAAATAAAGTCTTTGACATGGTGAGATGGCATATCCACTTCTAAGCACTAGAAAAAGGATTTTGGAAAGTTTTGTCCTATAGTAGATATGACTGTTTACTATAAGCTGACCTGCTATCCACAAAACGTTAGTAATAGAAGACCTGACAAGGAAACTCTGTATGTTTATAAGGACAAGAGTAGAAAGAACTGGGACTGAAAATAAGTTTTCTGTGTTTGCAGATGATGGACTATTTTATGCAGAGATATTAATGATGTGTTGGGAAAAGCACTGAGAATACTCAATGATTTTTGGGGTGGCATCCACGGTGGTGCTGTGGTAGCATCGTTGCCTCACAGCAAGAGGTTCTCCCATTCAATTCTTGGCTAGAGTGTGGGGAATGCCTTCTGTGTGTAGTCTGCATGTCCTCCCCACGGTTGGGTGGGCATTCGAAAGACATGCGTAAATGGGCGTGCCTGCGTTGAAGGTTGAATGTTGAGCTGACACCTCGGCGTTCATGAAAATCTACTGCCAATAATTAGCGGACCGGAGTTCCGCTGTGGCGACCCCTAACCGGGAAAAGCCAAAAGACAACAACATCAGGGTTAATATGTAGCAGGGAAAAAACAATGTTCATAAGACCTGAATAAAAAGGGCAAGAATCACATGGCCTAGGGATCAAAGAAGCAGTAGGTGTAAATTATCTGGATATATATAGGAAAAATGTGTAAAGATACATGCTATAACAATCTGCAAACATTAAAGATGAGAATAAATAAATAAATGATCAACAGAATAGGGGCGTTGACTGCTATTTTAGGTAAATCAAATCTGTAAACATGATTATGCCCCAGTTTTTCTGTTGTAAGGAATCTACCAATATCTACTACCAACCCCTTATTTTGAGAATACAGGCGTTTGCAAATAATTGTGTTTATGGGGGAAAAGGTAGGAGAATATCTAAAGTAATTGCTCAACATCCAGGATGTCATGGAGGTTAGGGGTTACCAAATATTTCAGCATTCCATCTTGCTAATTATTACATGAAACTGAAATAAGATGGTTGTGGAATGAAAGAACAAACAGACTGGGGATTGGTCAGATACCTAAAAAGCGGGGACTGGTTGGATAACTACAGAACTGGGATTGGTTAGATACCTACAGATCAGGGATTGACTAGATACTTACATAATGGAGATTGGTTAGATACCCACAGAATGGGAATTGTTGACCATGTACAAAGTGTTTGCTTAGGTGGAGAGAATATGCTCTCAGTCTAGGGGAGTTTTTTTTGAGGGACAGGCACCAGTGATATAGTATGGCATCACCCTATTATATTAGACATTATACAGGTTAACAGAAGGTTTATGTGGCATATAAAAGTTTTGTGGATGTGAAAGTAGCTAGTGTCTAGTAAAAGTGAAGGAAAAAGCAAGTACAATAGGAAAGGACAAGTGCACTTAGGGATACTAGTACACACATAAGGATATCAAAAAATCGGGTAAACTCTTTGCAGTTTACATTTTTCAATCTATATAGCAAACCCAAGTTTTATATCATAAAATGCCATGGAGTTATGAATGCAGTGTTGAATCATGTAAATAGTATACATAGCTGATACTTCTTTCTCATGTTTACTTTGATTTTGATGTTGATATGATAAATGTTGAATATCATCATTATCAGGGCACTCAAATTTATATTGATGATTATTAATCCAAACTTCTGTTAAGGGAAAAAATAAACTGCTTTGCACCAAAATATGAAATTACTAAGAGAAAAATGTGCTAATAAAAGTACCTGACATACCATAACCTTAAAGGACTTGAAAATGCAAATCAAACTAAAGCTATGGTATGGTCCAACAATAAAAAAGATAAGGATACCGTCTAATTCAGAAACTGTAGTATACCTCAAACACACACAGACGTGCACATACACCTGCACACACACATGTACATGTGCATGCATGCATACACATGCAAACATACAATCACACTAAATAAAAAATGCAGGAATGCCTCTTCATTGCAATTAAACAGCAATACAATTTTAAAAGATACATATTTTCTCTCACTATTATTCCATAACATTCATTTCATAAGTGCCAGTATTATTATGATTTTGTTTTTACATACTAGGCAGAATACACTGTGTTTCATTACACCATGAAATAACTCTTTACCGTTATCACAATCACATCATTCAGATTCAGTCAGCTCAGAAACTAACCACATGTTGAAAGTAAATCTGCGAGGCAGGTCTGTCACAAAATATTAGTCTCATTTTCTGGAGCTTTCTATTTTTTCTTCAAAATGGCTGCTTATTGTGGTTGGTGATTAAATAATAGGAGTCCTCTTGGATGCAAATATGGGGATGTATGAAGAGATACAGAAAGGCATCCATCAAGTGTACATTCGCTGTTAAAGTATATCAACAATGTTAGCCATTTAACCCCCGTGATGAAGTCCTTTAAGATCATATCCTGTCACACAGAAATTAACTTATGTCTAAAAGGCAACTTTGAAACAAACTATCTGTTGCCACCAGATGATTGATACTCAGAACTTCATTACTGAAAACCAGCTGCCATTTTCTACTGGTAGTTAGACTCAGAGGAGAGTGAAAAGGTGAGTTCTACTTTCTGATCACTTTCTCCCTTTTCTGCAATCTTAAAGTTGCCATGTTTGTAGTACAGTGTCTTGTGGATGTTCAAAAAGGTTTACTACATTGGGAAAACTTTAATTCTGAGTAGTGGTCTCTCCAGATTTCAGATGCTTTTTTATTAAATAATTACATTTTGATTAAAGTGATTATTCATAGTAAATGCTAGATAGCGAAATACTGCTGTGTATCTATACTTTTTTCTCTTTTCTCATGCAAAAGTATAACTTTTGTTTTCTTCCAAACTTATTTAACCACAACAGAGTCTAAAGTGCCTCATGGCTCCATAGAGCAGGTAAAATATACAGTGAGAAACGATTTGCAGAGCATACTTTTTTTATTAATTTTTGAGGTAAATAGTTAACAGCATCAGGTAAGAAAACAATCTAAACTTCCTTGCATGTCTATTGTCCCATTTTCTGAGAAAAATTATTGAGAATAAAATAGAAATGTTACTAGATTAGTTGGTATAATGGTCCCACACAAAAATAAAAGTCATTAAATACATTAAAACAACAGATTATTTTTATTTGTCTGTGTTAATTAATCAAAACAAGACTGTAAAGGAGATAAATAAAACTATCAGTTAATTTAGTGATTTTTCACATTAACTAACTGAATTACCCTAAGGCACAACTAAACCACCCTGCAGTATGAAAGGGACAGCTAATCTATTTCATGATTCATATTAAATAATCAATGGTCAGTTATCTAAATAAAGTTTAACTGATCTATGCTTGTTGAAATATTTAATTGCTATCTGTAATCATTACAGTTTTTAATGTTTTTTAAGATCAAGATGAACTTTTATTGTTTATGTACTATTTATTTTGACCATTTTTTATTATTTTTAAATATGTGAAGTTTATCACTTGTATTAGGTACTTTCTTTTGTTTTATTTTTGCATTGCACTACTGACTGCGGTGTGCTACAAATGAATTTATGGAGTTATTATATAAAACAAAAGAGGTTTGCATTCCTGTGAACATAACTGATTTGTTTTTGCACTTCTGTGCTTGTGAGCTTCTATATTTTAGATCCAAATACAGTGCCTTTAATTATTGTGCTTTTTACAGCATGACATGAACCCTCATTGGTTGGGAGGGTGGCCTAATGGTTAAGGTGTTTGCCTTACAAACACAAGGTACAGGGTTTGAATCTCACAGGGGATAATTGGCTAGGCTTAAAATGGTTTGCTAAGGGCAGTTAGCCTAGTACTAATCTATGAACCTATGAATGACTGCTTCTGCAACTAAATAGGAGAGACATAAAATGCTGATAAGTCAGTTATATTTCCAACATGTAAATATGCCTGCATTATACTCAGAGCAAACACTAATGTCCAGAAACATTGAACACCTCAATGATTAAACTGACTGTAAAAGAGGTTAAAATATTTAAAATTATTTTCAGATGATTATATAGCATATAGATGTTTTAGGCTCAATGTATAAAACTGTGATCCTGACAGAAATGATTAAAGGCTCCAGTAAAGAGGACATTTATGAAATGGATGCTTTGGTCAGTATAACTGACTATTCTGCATCGCACTTAAAGATCTTATCCATATGAGGGTCATTTACGACAAATTATTTTTGGCTAAAGTATTTCAAATCATAATACTGGATCAATATTTTCATTTTTCAAAATGTGCTATGTGGCTTGCCATAGAATGCATCCTTATCCACTTTTCTGATGATCTACCTAGATTCCAGGTCAATATGACAAAAGATCCTCTGACAAACTTATTTCGGTAGAGAATACCCCTTTATAAAAAATAACTGTTATCTGTTAAATGGATTTAAAAGGCCACATCACATATGAAAAGTATATTTTTTCTTGAAATATCTATATGAATTAATAATGTCACAAGGTGTCTGAAGAGAATATAAAATGTAAAACATAAAATTAGACAGGCTGGGATTCTTATACTCTCTTCAAACCATTTTAGTCCATAAGGAAAAGAAGAGGGGCAATCCAAAAGAAGAAATAACTAAAACATTTTCATTAGATACTTTTTTTAAGGATGAAGTGACATCCAGAGGCAGTAAGAGGCATCTACTTCTGTATATTTATATTTACATTTATATTTATATTTATATTTACATTTATATTTACATTTATTTATATTTACATTTATATTTATATTTACCTTTATATTTATATTTACAGTTATAGCTACATTTATTTATATTTATATTTACATTTATTTATATTATTTATATTTATAAACACATATATATATATATATATATATATATATATATATATATATATATATATATATATATATATATGAGTGGGCTTATTCTGTTGTTACCCTATTACAATATTCACAGCTCTTCAAAACACATAATAAAATTTGGCAATTAGTTTTCATAAACTCTGCAAATCAAAAATGTTGCAAGCACTTGAAATGAATATTTTATTAGAATGCATGTCACATTTCTTAATTGTATTTTTTCGAATTTATTAAGTATTGTTGGCTGCCTCAAAGCAAGAGGTTCTCCGGTTCAATCCTCGGCTGGGGTGCCTTCTTTGCGGAGTCTGTATGTCCTCCCTGTGGTCACATGGGTTTCCTCCGGGTACTCTGGTTTCCTCCCACATCCCAAAGACATGCTGTAGGTGGATTGGACACTCAACATTGGCCCTAGGTGTGAGTGTGTGCATGTGTGTGCCTTCTGTGGAAGGTTTGGTGCCGGGCTGGCAACTCGACACCATAAAACTCCACTGCCAATTATGAGCGGACAGGTGATCCGCTGTGGTGACCCCTAACTGGGAAAAGCCGAAAGAAGAAGAATTAAGTATTGTTGGCATCTGCTGTGTGGGTCAGTGCTGAAGGACTTTGTTAGTTTTTTATGTGTGTGTGTGTGTGTGTATATATATATATATATATATATATATATATATATAAACATACTCATATAAATATCTATTTAGTAGCACCAAAAACAGTGGAAACTGTTTGTTGCCCTTTCACCATTCTAGTGTGATCTCACAGTTGGTATATACAGTATATATAAAATTAGCAGACTGTTTGTAATATTTTCAGTGTTTCATAGTTCAACCTTATTTGGTTGATCTTTCATAATTTATTATTTGTAGAGTTGATATTCTGAATGTAGTCCATAAATACATATAATTGTCGTCAAAAATGAACACTCACATGATCAAACAAATAACATCAACCTACAAAGATCAAATATCAGATTAACAAAAATATTTATCAAATGAGAGATTGCACAAAAGCTGGGAACTGCCAGATTCACAGTTTCTGCTGTACCATGGTCTCACACACATACATAGCAGCCGGCATTAAGAGATTTCAGTCTCTTAAGTTAGCAAATAAACAAAAAATCAGGACATTTATTCTTTGAACATTTGCTCCTAGGACCTGGATAGATAGATAGATAGATAGATAGATAGATAGATAGATAGATAGATAGATAGATAGATAGATATGAGATTTAAAAAAGTTCAGTTACAGATTTGATGTTCTGAACTGTTTGTAAGTTTCTTGGAGGCCATTGTTTGCTTGGGCTAAAGGGAAGTCTCTGTGTTCATCACTGGCAGTGATAAACATTGAACAGCCTGCCTGCCCCTGTGGGAGTGGTTACTGCATTGAAACTGTAGTTTTATTGGCCATTTTGGGTCAATTCCAAACTCCTTGATCTCCCTCTCTTAAAACCCGATTGCCTTGTGGTTTTGGTGTCTTTTTGGACTTGTTGGCTGTTGGTGAAGCACCCACCAAGAGAAGAAAACGCTGAGAGAAGAAAGGAGCCACTTTTGAGATTTTAAGTATTTTGCTTCAGATTATTTGTTAAGTTTTTCTGCATTGCCGCCTACTTTTGAACATTTTCTGGCTTGTTAAACTTGATTTCTGTGTTGGTAACTGTATTTAGAACGCAACCTAGAGCTGATTACTGAATTTCCTTCATGCACTTATTTTTTTAGTGCACTAAGTTTTTTAGTGCACTAAGTGTTTTTCTTAAAACTTGCATTTTATCTGTCTCTGGCTTAGCACTCAAGAGTGGGGTCATTTACTGCACTGTTCTAACTTGTTGATACTTGTGAACCTCTGCTTTCCTTAAAAAAAAACAAAAAAATCTTGCTTTTTTCCCACTTTTCTGAGATTTAAAAAAGTTCAAGTTACAGATTTGCTGTTATGAACTGTTTGTAAGTTTCCTGGAGGCCATTGTTTGCTTGGGCTAAAGGGAAGTCTCTGTGTTCATCAGTGGCAGTGATAAACATTGAGCAACCTGCCTGCCCCTGTGGGAGTGGTTACTGCCTTGAAACTGTAGTTTTATTGGCCATTTTGGGTCAATTCCAAACTCCTTGATCTCCCTCTCTTAAAACCCGATCGCCTCGTGGTTTTGGCATCTTTTCGGACTTGTTGGCTGTTGGTGAAGCACCCACCAAGAGGAGAAAATGCTATGAGAAGAAAGAAGCCACTTTTGAAATTTTAAGTATTTTGCTTCAGATTATTTGTTAAGTTTTTCTGCATTGCCGCCTACTTTTGAGCATTTTCTGGCTTGTTAAACTTGATTTCTGTGTTGGTAACTGTATTTAGAACACAACCTAGAGCTGATTACTGAATTTCCTGCGTGCAGTTATTTTTAAAATCGTTTTTTTTCTCAAAACTTGCATTTTATCTGTCTCTGGCCTAGCACTCAAGTGTGGGGTCGTTTACTGCACTGTTCTAACTTGTTGATACTTGTGAACCTCTGCTTTCCTTAAAAAAAAACAAAAATATCTTGCTTTTTTCCCACTTTTCTGAGATGTAAAAAAGTTCAGTTACAGGTTTGCTGTTCTGAACTGTTTGTAAGTTTCTTGGAGGCCATTGTTTGCTTGTGCTAAAGGGAAGTCTCTGTGTTCATCAGTGGCAGTGATAAACATTGAGCAGCCTGCCTACCTCTGTGGGAGTGGTTACTGCCTTGAAACTGTAGTTTTATTGGCCATTTTGGGTCAATTCCAAACTCCTTGATCTCCCTCTCTTAAAACCCTCTTTTGCGTGGTTTTGCGCGTTTTTGCGCATAGCGCAACATCGGGCAGCACAGCCTAATTGGGTTTAAACTATTCCTGGCTCCACAAAGTCTGCTCTTCATTTTTTCCCTTAGAACTGCTCTATCTCTCAAATTAAACACCATATTCTCATTCTAAGGCCCCTCACTGGACCAAATAAGTAATCTTACAAGTTAGCACTAATAAACCATAAGCACTACTTACTCTTATACTCTCTACGATTACCTTGTCCCCTATTAGTCCATTTTAATTCAGTTCCCTATATTACTCTAGCATGTTCAAAGGTCAGTCAATGGTTTCCTCTACAGTCCAGCTGGTGAATCTGGGAATTTTGAGGCAATGTTACAACTGTCTCATGTACACGGACAACCCTCTCCTCCTCCAAACAGGTTCAAATATATGTGAGAGATGCAACCATATAGCCAAACTGGAGGCTGAGCTCTCTCATCTCAAAACTGGTTTAACCAGTCAGGAGGAGAAGGTAACCTCACACAACACAATTCCAGTATCACATAGTCCCACCACAACAGCGAACCAAACACATAAAAACACAAAAACATACTCGGAGGCTCTAAATAAAAATCTACCTAAGCAACAGAGACCTCCAAAGCAGACATCCAAGCAAACGCTACCCCAAACCAAAACACGTACAACACATAGCACACAAAGTCAGTGTGCCAAGCAGTCACAGCCCTTAAGGCTGAATAACACACATGATACTCTTGTAATAGGTGACTCTATTGTCAGACACACTGACGTCCCGCTTACCAGGCTGAATAAAGAGAAGGTCACAGTGAGCTGCCTGTCGGGTGCTAGGATCCGCCACATAATGCAAGCACTCAGGTCACTCCAAAGCAAATACAAATATGACTCAGTCATTGTACATGCTGGTGTGAATGACCTGAGATGTACCTCCCTCGACTACATGAAAAGAGACATAGAGGAGCTCTCTGATCATGTAGCCCAGGCCGGTATGACCCTGACCTTGAGCAGCATCTTACCCTCACCTAGAATGATGCCACAGTATAAAGACAAAATGATCAATTTTAGCAATTGGATAAAATTTTGGTGTCATTCAAAGGGGATCCAGTGTCTGTCAGCCTGGGATGACATGCTCGACAAGCCACGTTGCTTCACTAGGGACGGCTTGCACCTGTCACCCCTGGGCCTTCGGATATTGGCAAAGGCTCTTGCCACCCCCATAGTGCCTTTTTTAGGCAAGGCTCAAAAGTCAAACCCACCTCCATAGACAGCACAAGGAACAAGAAACTAAGGGTAATGCTGCTAAACGCCAAAAGTCTTAACCTCAAGATGCATGCACTCAAAGCTCTCCTCAGTATGGAGAACATTGATATCTGTGCAGTGACAGAAACCTGGTTCAAGGCTCCAGAGAGTACCCCAGCACTACCAGGTTATACCTCATATCATGCTTTTCGGCCCCAAAACCAGGACCGAACCACAAAGGAGGGGAGTTTCCATATTTATCAAGGATATCCACACCTCCAGGTTAGTGGCATTGCACGAAGTATCGGAGACCATCCATGTGCAACTGACAGTGGGCAAGACTGCTTTTCAGTTTATAGCATCCTACAGACCACCCTCTCAAAGTCAGGAATCCCACTCGGCTTTCCTGAAAACATTGGAAAACATGAAGATCTCTCCGAACGCCATTATATTGGGTGACTTCAACTACCCAAACATAGACTGAGAGCATTACTCAAGCCCCAGTACCTTAGCCCAAAGGTTTCTGGAATTTATAAACTCAAATGCTATGGAACAACTAGTCACCACTCCCACAAGAGGGGAAAACATACTAGACCTGATCATTACCAACATGGGGACTCTATGCTCCATACCAGAAGTATATCCCTCATTGGTAAGATCAGACCATAAATTAATTTCACTGGATATCCACATCCCGACCCCACCCCCAGCCCAGAAAACCACAGTGAAAAACTTCTCAAAAGCGAACTTTACACTTCTCAAAACCGAAGTGGAATCCTTCAAGGCCCCAGGACCAATGGAAACTACGGCCCAAACTGCAGAATCCTATATAAATGCATTCTACGGACATCTCCAGGAATGCATGGATCATGCTATCCCAAACAAAATCAAGACCCAGTCATCCAAAGGCAGGCGTCCAGTCTGGTGGACCCCAGCCATAAATAAACTGTACAACAGAAGTAGGAAGCTACTACATGATAGAGCAAAATCCCTAAAAGGGAAGGCATCTCTGATCAGTACTAGCACAAAATTACGATCCCTCATAAAATCCTCCAAGGCCAGCTTCGAGAGAAAAATTGCAAAGGACACTAAAGACAACATAAGGCTTTTTTCAGTTATGTTAGGAACCTGGGATGCAACTCCCAGACTTGTTCTGAGTGGATTCTAAACGACAAAAAATACACTGAACCCACAGACATCGCCAATATCCTGGCAGACAGGCTCAGTGCAAACTTCTCCATCCCCTCCCCCCAAAAGAGCAAGTATCTATCCTGGCAGAGTGCAGCCTCCCAAACATCTCTGATGCTCAGGTGAAGGCCGCCCTCTCCAAAGCAAAAAACACTGCTTCAATGGGACCAGATGGCGTCCCAGGTTGCATCCTACATGAACTCCAAGAAGAACTAATCCCTCAAGTAAAACTGCTGTACAATCTCAGCCTCACTACAGGATATATGCCCAAAGAATGGCGTACAGCAACAGTGGTCCCACTCCACAAAGGTGGCGCCTCTACAGACCCTGGAAACTATCGCCCCATAAGCCTGACTAGTCTAGTCTGCAAGGCTATGGAGACGATCATCATGGAACTTATAAACAAAGACATTGGGGACCTACAGACACTAGATCCTACCCAATTTGGCTTTGTCAATGGCAGATCCTGCCTTTTGAACCTGGTTGACTTCTTCAAAACAGTCACCAAGGCCATAGATGAAGGGAAGGTAGTCCACACAGCCTATCTGGACCTTGCAAAGGCATTTGACACAATACCCCACTCGGGCATCATAGATAAGCTATCCAGCCTAAATATAAACCCCTATGTCACAAGATGGGTCGCAAACTGGCTCAAAGACAGAACCCACAAAGTCAAAGTTGCTGGAGCTATGTCAGACTCGAAACCGGTCGCAAGTGGCATCCCACAAGGTTCTGTCCTGGAACCTCTCTTGTTCGGTATTTACTTTTCTGAGGTACAGGCCAACATGGGAGGACTATGGCTCACCAAGTTCGCAGATGACTGCAAACTGGGCACCATAATTGACTCTCCAGCTGACACAAACATCCTTCAAAAAGGTCTCGCAGAGACGGATAACTGGTGCCAGAGCCATGGTCTAAAGCTAAATGCCAAAAAGTGTATAGTCATACTCTTTGGCAAAAACAATGTGCCCACAAATTACCACATAGGTGGTAACCCATTAAGTATAGAGAAAGTAATTAGGGATCTGGGGACTCAAGTTGATAGCAATCTCTCCTTTGACAACCACATTGCCAAAGTGGTTAGAAAGACCTTCAACATAGCCCACCTCATCATGAAAGGATTCACATCTAGATCAAGAGAGGTAATCGTGCCCCTTTATTCATCCCTCATCAGGCCCATCATAGAATACAATGCCCCCTTTGGGATGTACCTTACCCGACACCTGCAGCAATTAGAAAGACCCCAAAAGTACCTCACCAGGAGGATCAAGGGACTCAAACAGATGCCATATGCTGCTCAGTTAAAAAAACTCCAGCTCTACTCAGTTGCATACCGCCTACTTCAAGGCGATCTATGCCTGACAGATAAAGCTATGTCCAACCCAGAATTAATGGACATGCTCCACCTCAGTAAATCTAAATCCCTTAGAGCCACACGCTTGAGGGACTTGAACCTCAGCACAGAAATAAATAGAACATGCTGGAGGGACAGATTCATAACCCAGAGGCTCCCTTCGCTCTGGAATAGAATTCCAATTCATGTTAGGTAGAGCACCTCACTGACTCTCTTCAAGAAGAATCTTGATGAGTGGATGGAGGATCGTAGGTTTGTCACGGGGATTACTTCTGTGTCACTATTAGATAGAGGCACAGTAAATGAAACTTTAAAAAGGGCACAGTATACTCAAATCAAGGGGTGGCATAAGCCAAACACAATTGGACTAGGCTTATAAATGCCCCAGGGCAGATAGCCTGGTATGAACCTATGAACCTATGATAGATAGATAGATAGATAGATAGATAGATAGATAGATAGATAGATAGATAGATAGACTGATGTAGATATACACATACATATATCTATATGTGTGTATGGGGAGTTGAATTTGTTAAACTGAACATTCATTTGTTAAAACATTCAAAATAATGACCAAATAATAACAGAAAAATAATTCTGGCATTTGTATGTGAGAGACTGTGGTACAGGGGTTGGGCTTTGGCCTTTCCCCACTGTTGTGTTATCTAAGACTTGGTATATATAAGTAGTGGCCTATGGAAGTACATGGAGGTTTATCGTCCCACATAAAGCCTTTTTTTGTTGTAAGTGGTTTTGATCTTTTTGAGATCTATGTTTTTTCTTTCATTCATTTTTATGTTTAACTATATGAAAAAAAATATATATACTTATAAATATATATATATACATATATATATGTCTATATATACATATATATATATATATATGTATATAAATATCTATATGTCTATATATATATATATATACATATATATATATATGTATATGTTATGCATATTTTGATATGTATCTCTCTCTCTTTATATATATATATATATATATATATATATATATATATATTTATATATATATAATCTATTTCTCTCTCTATATATATATATATATATATATATATATATATATATATATATATATATATATATATATATATATATATTTCTGCTTCATAAGACTGAAAGCTCATATGATTGACAACCTTTTGACTGACACCAAAACACTGAAAGTTCAAAACACCTAAAGCTCATTTGATAGACACTCATA
The DNA here is from genome assembly GCF_019279795.1 of Protopterus annectens. Classification (NCBI taxonomy): domain Eukaryota; kingdom Metazoa; phylum Chordata; order Ceratodontiformes; family Protopteridae; genus Protopterus; species Protopterus annectens. Next base: position 730,998,953 of record NC_056734.1, on the reverse strand, counting down.
ACATCAACACATGAAATCCAAAGCATTATGCCCTTTCCCCACTGTAGCGCGACCCTGGAGTAGGAATAAATAGTTGGGGGGTGTGGGGTCACAGCACCCCACATATGTCATAACTTTTAAACATACGTATAGATACTTTTAACGGAATTGACTATATTCATGTACATGATGTAGGGGGCTATGCCCCACACACCCCCCAATATGGGGGGCTGTGCCCCCCTCAACTATTTATTCCTACTCCAGGGTTGCACTACAGTGGGGAAAGAGCATAATGCTTTGTATTTCATGTGTCAAGCTACAACTCTTACCACACTTTTTGGCCACAAAACCAAGACTGAAACAGTAAAGGTGGAGGAGTGTCCATATTCACCAAGAATATTCACACCTCCAGGCTAGTTGTCCAACACAATGCATCTGAAATTCTCCAGGTGCAACTAACACTAGGTAAGACTGCAATCCAAATTGTAGCTTGCTAGAGATCCCCCACCATGCCCCAAGATTCTCACCACACCTTTCTAAACATACTGTAAAACATTAAGATACAACCAAACACCCTAATAATGGGTGATTTCAACTACCGTGCCATTAACTGGGAAAACTACTCGGGTACCACCTCCTTTTCCCAATGGTTCTTGGAATTCATAAATTCCAATGCCCTGGATCAACTAATCCATTGTCCCACCAGGGGCTCCAATACCTGGTCATTACCAACATGGGAGCTAGATGATCCACACCAGTGGTCATCCCCTCATTGGTCACTTCTGATCATAAGCAACTTACCCTTGACATCCACATCCCACTCCCACCCCCCAGTAAGGAAACCTCCTTAAAAAAATCTCTAAAGCCAACTTCATGCTACTGAAGTCAGAAGTGACAGATTTCATGACACCAATGCAGACGGGATCTGAAAGTTTGACTGCAGAATCCTACACTAAGGCACTGTTTGAGCACATCCACTTATGCATGAATCATACCATCCCAAATAGAACCAAGATGCTCTTCTCCAAAAAAAAGGAAGCCAATCTGGTGGTCTCCTGCTATAAACAAACTATACAACAGAAGGAAGAAATTGTTGCAGAAAATAGGAAAATCCCAGGATGTAAAAAACTCCCTCACCAGCCTCAGTAAGAAGTTGAGATCCCTCATAAAATCCTCAAAAGCTAGTTACGAAAATAAAATTGCCAAAGATTTCAAAGACAACCACAAGGCATTCTATAGTTATGTCAAGAATCTAAATGGCAATGCTCAGATCTGCTCTGAGCTACAAAAGAATGGCATTACATATACTGATCCCAAGGATATTGCCAATATCCTGGCAGATTGATTTAGTGCCAACTTCACCCACCTCTCACCCCCTAAAGGGCCCATCTCAGTACCAAAAGATTGCCAAATTCCGGTAATAACAGCCACACAGGTAGAAACTGCACTCTCCAAAGCTAAGAATACAGCATCCATGGGACCAGATGACATCCCAGGCTGTTTACTACATGAACAACAAAATGAACTGGCACCTCACCTAAGTGTCATGTTTAGCCTAGCCTCGCCTCAGTCTTCGTGCCCACTGAGTGGCGCACAGCTACAGTTATCCCACTCCACAAGGGAGGATCCGCCTTGGATCCCTGGAACTACCGTCCCATCAGTATGACAAGCCTGATCTGCAAGGGCATGGAATGCATTATCATGGAACTTATAAACAAAGACACTGGCAACCTTCAAACACTGGACCCCACCCAGTTTGGGTTTTTGAAGGGACGATCTTGCCTCCTGAATATGATTGACTTCTTTGAATCAGTCTCCAAAGCTGTGGCAAGGGTAAGGCAGTCCACACAGCCTATCTGGACCTTGCCAAAGCCTTCAACACTATCCCTCACTCTGGAATCATAGATAAGCTTACTAAGCTGGGCATAAATCCCTATGTCACTCGATGGGTTGCCAACTGGCTTACTGACATAAACCAGACTGTAAAGGTAGCTGACTCCAAATCCAGCTCCAGACAAGTGACAAGTGGAGTACCTCAGGGTTCAGTCCTGGGACCACTCTTGTTTGGCATCTACTTCTCTGAAGTACAGGCCAACACTAAGGGACTCGGGCTAACAAAGTTCACAGATGACTGCAAACTGGGAGCCATTATTGAATTCCCAAATCATGTGGATATTCTACAAAAAGGCCTTACAGAAACAGATGCCTAGTGCCAGAGCCATGGGCTCAAGCTTAATGCCAAGAAATGTATAGTTATCCCCTTTGGAAAAAAACATGCACCCATTAATTACCACATAGGTGGCAGTACACTAAACATCGAAAGTGTGATGAGAGACTTAGGGATACAGGTGGACAGTGGTCTCACTTTCGATAACTACATCGCCACAACAGTCAGGAAATCCTTCTATGTGCCACACCTCATCACTAAAGGCTTTTCATCCAGAAAAAAGGAGGTCATTGTCCCACTGTACTCATCCCTCATTAGACCCATTATTGCGTATAATGCCCCGTTTGGTATGTACCTCACAAGACATCTGCAACAGGCCACAGAAATACCTCACTAAAAGAATCACAGGCCTAAAGCAGATGCCATATGCTGACCATCTAAAAAACTCCAGCTATACTCTGTGGCATAACGTCTACTCAGAGGCGATCTCTGCTTAACATACAAGGCCATGTCAAACCCTGGGCTGTTGGACATGCTCCACTTAAAGAAATCCCAGTCCCTCAGAGCCACAAGCTCCAGAGATCTAAACCTTGTCATCACAATGAACAAAACATGCTGGAGGGATAGGTTCCTGACCCAGAGACTCCCCATACTCTGGAATAAACTGCCCATACATCTCAAGCAGAGCGGCTCATTGGCCCTCTTCAAAAGGAACCTTGATGATTGGATGGGAGATAGGAAATTCACCCCAGGGATCATGTCAGTCACCCTGCTAGACAGGGGTCTAGAGAAGTAAATATTGTCCAGGGAATTGTTATGGCTAGGCTTGTATAGACCCTAGGGCCGATAGCCTAGTACCAACCTATGAACCTATGAACCTATATGAGCTTTAGGTGTTATGAGCTTTCAGTGTTTTAGTGTCAGTGTTATGGTTGTCGATCATATGAGCTGTCGATCATATGAAGTAGACCCATATATGTATATATATATATATATATATATATATATGAATGTGTATGTATGCGTGTATATACATATGTGGGTATACATACATATATATATATATATATATATATATATATATATATATATATATATATATATTTATATGCATGCATGTGTGTTTGTGTGTGTGTATATGTCTCCTCAAATTAGTCTAATATTAAAAAGATCTACATGAAAAATGTTGGCAAAAATGTCTAAAACACACAATATAAAGAGAAATTATACTATAGTAGTAAAGTGTATATGCGTTTTCCCCACTGTAATGCAATCTCAGAGATTGCACATTTAATTAATAGTGGGTGTTGAGGGCTTAGTTGCTGTT
>NC_056734.1:730987980-730990480 GCF_019279795.1 Protopterus annectens | reverse complement strand
TACCTCCACTTTGCACATGGCCAACAATCTCCATTCTATTGGTAGTTAACCAGTCTCCACTATGCAGGTATCCAAACACTCCCTGATTTGTAGGTATCTAACCAATCCCAGTTCTGTAGGTATCCAACCAGTCCCCATTTCCTAGGTATCTCAACAATTCCCATTCTGTTTGTTCCTTCATTCCACACCCGTCCTATCTCAGATTCATGTAATGATTGGGAAGATGAATGCTAAGGTATATTTTGAAATATTTTGTAACTCCTAACCTTCATAACAACATGATGTTGAGCATTTACTTTGGATATTCTCCTACCTTTGTTCCTCTAAAACACAACTGTTTATGAGCTCCTGTATCCTCAAAATAAGTGGTTGATAGTAGATATTGGTAGATTCCTTACAACAGAAAACATGGGGCATAACCATAATATCTACAGATATGATTTTACTTAAAATTACAGTGAACACCCCTATTCTGTTGATCATTTCTTTACTTATTCTTATCTCTAATGTTTGCAGATTCTTACAGCATGTGTCTTTGTATGTTTTCCTGTATATCCAGATATTTTGAATATAATGACTCTTTGATCCCTAGGACATGTGCTTCTTGCCCTTTTTATTCAGTTCTTATGAACACTGGTTTCTCCCTGCCATGTAGTAACTCTGATGTATCCCACATACTCCTGCTCTGTACTGCTGGCATTTCCTCAAGGTGTACTTTGCAAAAGGCCACCGTTGGGGTATCAGACTACACATCTCTTCATCTTCAGGTAACACACAAGTACATATACACACACAAACACACACACACACACACACACACACACACACACACACACACACACACACACACACACACACACACACACACACACACACATATATATATCAAATGTAAAGTTGAAAATGTCAGCATGAGTTATGAGAGTTATAACAACAAAGCTTTGCTAGGAATAGGTTGTAAGCTTCACAATTTAGCCCATGAATCTATTTCTACTTGTAGAAAATACTAAAAATATGGCTATAGGTCATTGTAGAATATATAAATAACACTTTTTTTATTTTATTCTGTTACTAGTAAACTGTGTTTGCAGGAAGAGCTATTCCTTAAATATGTAGAATGTTTTTTCTTTAAATTTAATGCAGATTTGTCTTTCAGTTAAAAGACAGAAGCACTTGCTGAAAACACACATTCAGGACCATACCCAGACCCAAGGACCTTGTCCAAGTAACTCATTTCCTAAATTCTCACCCCCCATTGTTCTGAACATCAGTATGTGCAATAAAATAATCAACAACATTTCCCCATTAGGAAATTCATTATAACACATGCTTTTCTGCATTTTAGGCAGATCTGATGAAGCCATAAAGTGAAAACTGTGGTTTTCCTTACCAGTGGTTGTAATAAGACAAATTTAAAAGGTTTAGAAAAAATGTATGGATCCTTAGATAGTATTTAATATGTTTTTACTGCTTGACATATTTTAGTATCTCTGGATAGCCTAAACTAAGTTTGTTTTTTGGCACCTTTTTCAGAACCTCAAGACATAATAACATGTGACACCGGAGGGAGGGGATCTAATGTAAAGTGTTCACCTTTGGACTGTCAGCCAACAGACAAACCCAAAGGCAGACTTCTCCCAAAACATTCCTCCCAATGTAACTGCATTAAATATTGTACTTTTGACCAGTGTTTTTAATCATATGGCACAGCGTTCATCTACCAACAAACTCCAATAAAAATATTTTAAAAAAAGCAAGGTTACCAGATATTTTGTTTCTACCTTAACTATAAGACTAAAAACATCCTTACTGGGATGAAGTTACAAAAACTGATCACCCAAATATCCTTATTAGGACAGTAAACTTTTCAGATATTTTGCAGTTAATTTTAAACCTCCTTATTAGGACGACCTAATACCAAAATGAATTTTAATACTACAAACGTCCTTATTAGGATGAGAAAAACAACATTATTTACCAATACATCCTTTAAGGATGATTAATTCAGCAGACATTTTGCTATACATTTTAATGTCCTAATTAGGATGACCTAGAAACAGAAAGAAGCTAAAACACAAGCTTATCGCAATAATCCCCAGGGAGCGTGCTGCTCCATAGGAAAATATGAGGGTAGAAAATACAGTAGACCAAGGTATGGCTCTTGTTGAAGCCCTGTACTGCTGTCAAAATTATTATTTTTTTTCTTGCAGTCTTTTTTTAAAGTGAATTAATAATGCTTCTCTATAGACATCGGCATTTCTGAACATCAGTGATGTTTGCATTCTCCATTTTTCTTTCATGCATGGAATTTTAACTAACTAAACGCCTGTATTTTAATTTCCTGGCAGTATTAACAATATTCCCATAAACCCTTGATACTGTCCCCTAGTGTAATGAAGTCCTCTAACCTGAGACACTTCCCAACCTCACCAAGTTTATCTTAAGGACTCCCAGGGAGCACATTGCTCCCCTGAGTGGTAGAAAGGTACAAAATATGGTA